>NC_142125.1:24407500-24562500 GCF_056152115.1 Neolamprologus brichardi
TGTTGCCATCATGGGCGCCGCCGGAGGGCGAAATTTAACTTAGCATTAGCTTCATTACAGAGCAGATTGCGGCTCTGCTTCGTTGTTGTTATGGATGTTTTTTTCATGACAGCTCGACAGGTGGTTGTGTTTTATAGTCGATTAGGTGCTGATGAGGTGAATTTTCTTGCGTGCGTGAGCCGAGGCTGAACGGTAATCAAACGTGGTTAGCGTGCTAGCGGGCCCGGCTACCTTGCTCGGCGCATGGCGAGGCCTCGAGTTAGCCTGTGCTAATCCACAGTTAGCCAGCTGCTCAGAAAATCCCTCATTGCTCGCGAGCGGAAAGCTATCCGTAGGAAATATCCGTGGAAAATGCTCGCGTTGAGGTCACACCTGTGTACTGTGATTGAATTAAGCAGTGTCGAGCTGATACATCTGGTTATTTCCACCTCCCAGCATCCACCTTTATAGCCCCGCAGATTGTCTTTTGTCTGCCGAGTACTCCTTCACCTTTGTGTGAGTAGCTAGTCAAAGCCCGGGGGAAGGAAAAGCAGCCGTGCTGGATTTAATTTACTTTGAACTAAATCTGTATTATGTCAGGCTGTTTTTAATAGATTAAGGAGGCTTTCCTTGGAGTAAGATAAATGAAGTCAGAACAGCTAAAACTAAACAACTGCATGCTCGCGCATAGCCGAAGCGAATAGTGGTTAACTACACTGCCATTTAAAACTCATAAATGCGCATCTCTTAGAGTTAAATACTTTCTAACGTCCTCTCTGTGTTTGTGAAGGCAGTGGTTACAGATATACACGTTACTTGGTTTAATCTTAAGAGGCAGGTGAAGTGCTCAGTTACAGCAAAATAACTTACACAGTGAGTTTCCTTGACATTAATCCAGCTATTGACGATGTGGACCCTGAGCCTGGATAGAAGAGAGTTTGGGATTTAGGAGGGAAATGAAGCCATCACTGCAAAGAAAAGGGGTGTGATGGGTTTAAATACTCAAACATGTATACATTCTTTGGTAGCAATGGAGGGGGGAAATTGGACATGAAAGGGAAAAGCATCAAGAAATATCAGCCCCATGGCTGTTATCTGTTAATAAGATGACATTTACTGCCCTGTTTTGTCAGCTGATGGGACTAAATGTCGAGCTGAAGTCTTTGAGGCTGGTCTTTTTTTCCTTCCCCGGCATAATTAAAGCTTTTGGCTAATTTGCACTCTTTTTCTACTTATCTCTATCAACTCAGTTTGACTGATTCCCACACATCTCAGCCAGTGTAGTATTGCAGTTTCTCTCGGATGTACAGATCCTGCAGCAGATAACAGGTTTACCCACAACTGATGCTGCTGGCTGAAATGTCCCAGAATTTGTATTATTATTATTTTTGTAAACCAGTGGGTTATTAGTGTGTAATTACTGTGTGTTTGTGGCTCAAAAAAAAGATCACAACTGGGTGTTATTCATAGTTACTGTTATCAGCGTGTTACTTGTTCAACACAGATCCATGAATTAAAGGAACAATGTGGTTACTTTTATCGTTGTCTGGGAATAAGACATGTTTAACAAGCGTGATTTGTGACCTTTGTGGTTTGTTGCTGAAGAACTCAAACTTTAAAACATTTAAGTTACTTAAAATGAAGAAATTGTTGCTTACTACAAGGTTGTTGTTGGGTTTTTTTTGCTGAGTGTGCACTTTTTTTTGTTTTGACTGCTGTAGCAAGGGAACATTTCGTCCTGTGATAACGCTGTGGTTACTTTCACAATGAACCTCATCGCAGGCAAAGAGTTGGGCCTTTTCATTGTTTGTACCTTTTAAGGGTTTTTACACCCTGTTAAAATGAAAGGGGGAAATGTGTTTTAGTTAAATAGAAACTAATGCATTTCCAAAAATACCATTTTGATAATTTGACTCCATGAGCCTTCCTGTATGACTCGCAGCGTCCTTCAAATATTCATGATTACTTTTGAAATTTATCCTCTCTTTAAAGTGAGAGAAATAAAAGCCTGACTGAAACTGAACAGGTTTTAAGTTAAAACTAAACTGAAAATAATAAGCCAACTCTGGAAACTCTCAGAGAGTAAACTGATTGAAAACACAAACTGAAACTAAGTTCTTACAATAAAAACTTTTCATCTCAGATCGGTGCCACCAGCTTTTGAATTACCAGCAGACTCTAAAGTCGTTCTGCACAGCCGATTGTTACAGGACGTGCAGATAACCCGGCTTACGCCCAGGTGCTGGGAGGAGAAACCATAATTACAGGGCCCGTTGATGAGTTGCCTGCGCAGCTAAACATTAACTCTGTGTGTTCTCGTCTCTTTCAGGGTGTCTTTTATGAATAATCAAAAGCAGCAAAAGCCAACGCTAACAGGCCAGCGTTTCAAAACGAGGAAAAGAGGTGAGTGCTGATTCCTGGATCCACTGATCCCCAGCCCTGCTGTTCCACATTCTGCTTTCATTTCAATGTTTGTGTGTCGTTGTCTTCCCACAGATGAAAAGGAGAGATTTGACCCTACTCAGTTTCAAGAAAGTATCGTACAAGGCTTGAATCAAACTGGCACTGATTTGGAAGCGGTCGCAAAGTTCCTCGATGCCTCTGGCGCCAAGCTTGACTACCGCCGCTATGCAGAGACACTTTTTGACATCCTGGTGGCCGGCGGGATGCTGGGTGAGTTGCAACATGTTTTGTTGTCACTCGTGTGCAGAAATGTGTGTAATACATGTATATATTTACCTTTTTATGTGTGTCTGCAGCCCCAGGAGGGACTCTCTCTGATGACATGACCCGCACAGAGTACTGCCTCTTCACGGCACAAGAAGACCTGGAGACAATGCAAGCATATGCTCAGGTCGGTCCCTGTTAATGAATGCGTTTTAAAAATGAAGCACACGTGACAAGCAGGTAATGCTCACAAGCTGTTTCTTCTCTTTGACTCATAAACAGGTTTTTAACAAGCTGATCAGGCGTTACAAGTACCTGGAGAAGGGTTTCGAAGAGGAGATCAAGAAGGTGAGCAATAACCGGATCCTGATAAGGGGATAAGTTCAAACTGGGCTTAGCTGGTTGGAACGGTTTGAGGCAGAGGTTGCCAGCTGTTGATTGCAGTTCCCTTCGTTTGTTTTCAAGATAACAAACTTTAACCTTTAAGTTTGAGGTGTTTTTGACTGCCAGTAATTGGGGGATTGGGCCTTGATTATACTTTGTCTGCTCGTGTCTGAGTGACATCCACAAGCCTGAATTTGCGTTGCAGTGCACCACTTCAAAGAGCTGAAATGGGAGCGACTGCTTGGCTGTCGGGTCTGTCAGAGTGTAGTCTGGATCATTATGTTGTGCTTATTTTATGCTTGTAAGCACAGTACTAGGAAGCGTAGGATGGGTGTGTGACACCATACATGGAGTTTAAGTCCTGCTGTAGAAAACTGGTGCCATAAGCACAAAGACTGCAGTCAAAGATGGAGCTGATGTCCACTGATGGGATAAGAAATTAATTGCTGCATGGTGTGCATTGTTTTCTTTCACACCACAGGAGGTGCTTTTTCTTCACGTGCCCTTACATTTCCACAAATGCGAGCAGCTCTGTGGGAAACGACCCACCTGTTGCTGGGGATAAGTTGGGCCTTTTTATCGCAACTCTTGAACAGTTTGCACAATTTATAAAATCTAATGGGATTTGGAAACAACTGTGCACTTTCAATGATGTTAAGGGCATTGCAGTGATCCCAGGCATGGTGTCACAGCAGCCCCATGAAGTTACACTAGTTTATTGCTGATACAAACATTTTAAAACTCTTGACCGTCCACAAAAGCTCAAAATGCAAACTTTTAATGTGTGGAAACCCTGGATTTGATTTGCTTAAAAGGTTATTCTCAACATGTCTGGAAAGAAATTTCTTTAGTGGAAGGGAGTTTTAACATCTCTAGGGATGTAAATATGCCCACAGTTGTTTTTGTTTTTCAAGCTTAAACATGCATTAAACTTGTCTGCTTTCTCTTTGTAGTTACTGCTGTTTCTAAAGGGGTTTACTGAGTCTGAGCGCAACAAGCTCGCCATGCTGACCGGCATCCTGCTGGCCAACGGCAGCATATCAGCCTCCATCTTGAGCAGTCTCTTCAACGAGAACCTCGTCAAAGAAGGTAAGGTAACGTCTTGTTAAGTCTGGGTTTGCAGCAGAGATTTATTGCTTAGAAACGGTCAGAAAGCTGGTCAGGTATCAGTGACAGCAGCAGTTTGGTGGTTTCATCCTGCAACACTGACACTTTCTGTGGTTCTTGTGTGCAACAGCTTCCCCTCTGAAGCTTAATATTAATTAGGGCAGTCAAATTAATTTAAAAAAGGAGTTGGTTTCATGTTCAGAAGAAGCTCTGACCTGTGTCATCTCTGTCCAGGCGTTTCTGCAGCCTTCGCTGTCAAGCTGTTCAAGTCATGGATCAACGAGAAGGACATCAACTCTGTTGCTGGCAGTCTTCGCAAAGTTGGCATGGACAACAGGCTGATGGTAAGCAAAAACACAAGTCAGGTGCCACGTGTCGACTCATTCCTGCTGCCAATGTCTCACTGGTGTGTGAACATCCTTCTCCTCCTCAGGAACTCTTTCCGGCCAACAAACGGAGCTGCGAGCATTTTTCGAAGTACTTCACCGACGCCGGGCTGAAGGAGCTGTCTGACTTCGCCCGCAACCAGCAATCCATCGGCGCCCGCAAGGAGCTGCAGAAGGAGCTCCAGGAGCAGATGTCTCGAGGTGACCCTCTGAAGGAGGTGAGGCCACAGACTGACTTTTAAATGCCTAATTTATCATAAAAGATATACACTGAGCTCTGAACAACAGGTTTTTAACACTTCTGTTTTTGCACCGCTGAGTTTCTCTGAATGAAAAAGCACAGAAACAGATGTGTGCTTCATTAGTGACTGACGTGTGTGTGATTAACCTCGCTGCCTTCCCTCCAGATTATCGCCTTCACTAGGGAGGAGATGAAAAAGGCCAACCTTTCTGAGCAGGCCATGATCAGCATCATCTGGACTAGTGTGATGAGCTCCGTTGAATGGAACAAGAAGGAAGAGCTCGTGACCGAACAAGCCATCAAACACTTGAAGGTGCGCAGCAGGGCCGAGGAGCACAGCTGTGGTTAAAGCGCTTAAAGGGATTAATTCATCATTATTAATTAATGAACCTGTACAGGAAACACGACTCTACGGCTGAAGGCTTATCCCTCAACCATAGCTATGTCTTACTTCAAAGTAAAAGCCTCGGAATATTTGAATTGAACAGGATTTTCAAAATCAAAGCATCCAGTTACTTATTAGAAATTGCAAAGATGCAATTTTTTTTTTTTTTTAAATCAACAATGCTATAAACTATGACTCAACTTTAAGTTGGTGGCAGATTTGCAAAATAAAAGCCTCCTGTTTAGTTATTGTGCCTCTCTAGTCCAGCAGTAGCAACAATCTCACTGCAATAAATCCCCAAATTACAGCGTCTATTTATTATTGCCAGTAAATGTTCTCTTTTCAAGGGTCTAAACATCCTCAAACCCATGAACTTCAAGACTAATGAAGACTTTATTATGGGGCTAACACACCTACAAAACTGTAACATGTGAAATTTGATACATGTGTAACATCCCAAGATGGACAAAATGTATCTCCGTGGAAACATGCCCTAAACTCCATTTTGGAAGGCTGGCATTTTAAAGTTAAGAAGCAGGTTTTGTAGTATTTATTGGCTCTATGGCGCTAGCTACAGTATTTCAATAAAGGAGCCCCAGCACTGATTTTAATCTGCTTGCATGAAATTCAGTGGCCTCGTGTAATATCCCAAGTTGAAAATGTGTCTTTGTGCCTTCTACTAAACCCAACAGGAAGTCTACAAGTATCTTGGTTGCTATTGAACCTCCTCAGAGTTAGATGGATCAATGTGATTGGTCTGTTTGACCAACCTGAAAACTTTAAGGAAGAAAATCAAAGCTGCATGAGAAGCTGTTAAAGCTCTCGTGTACATCAATCAATCTGTCCCAGACTGTTGGTCGGTGACGGCGCCACCTGGAGGCAACAAGAAATCATCTGAAGTGCATGAGTTGTGGGTTCCACTCAATAAAAATGGTGTTCGTGAGTTCAGTCATGTGGGTATAGCAGATGATAAGCAGCTTTTATATTTATTTTTATTTTTTTTGAATGACCAATCAGAATCCACTAAGACAGCGGTCCCCAACCCCCGGGGAGTCGTTTGGTACCGGGCCGCGAGAGTTGAGGCTCGGGTGTGAAATGTATGGTTTTCAGGGTTCTTATCGGTTTTTAGCGTTATTTTGTTATCGTTTTTTTTATCGTTGACTCTGTTTTCCTGGGTCTTTTCACGTGTGTTATGAAAAAAGCTTCTTTTTTAGTTTTATTTTGTTGTATTTATCTGCTACACCTTAAAGGCCGGTCTGTGAAAATATTGTCGGGGATAAACCGGTCTGTGGCGCAAAAAAGGTTGGGGACCGCTGCACTAAGACAGCTATGTGGCTGCAGGAAACTGCTCCACGTGTACCACAGTATTGCTCCCTGCAGCTTTATATGCTCTAATTTAGCGGCTTCTTTCTCCACAGCAATACAGCCCTCTGCTGAAAGCCTTCACCTCCCAGGGTCTGTCTGAGCTCAGCCTGCTGCTGAAGATCCAGGAGTACTGCTACGACAACATCCACTTCATGAAGGCCTTTCAGAAGATCGTGGTGCTCCTCTATAAAGGTTGGTGCTACAGCAGGAGGAAAAAGCGTGGCTGTGACAGCTTGTCTCGTTGTCTTTTAGGTTTATGAAAGGTCATTTTTCTCATTTCCTGACTTTAAAAAGCTGTTTCTTGCATATGCTTGGTGTCTTTCTTTTTTTCCTCTTTTTTTTTTTTTTTTTGCTACCCAAACACTAGAAAGTCTGGCTTGGCATTGTCCTTTTTACACACAGCTTCAGCTTTGATTGGTCTTAGATTTCCCCCAAAAGTCCAGATTGTTTTTAATAGAGAAACTCTCACCAAGCATCAGTAAATTGTTTCTTGAATCTTTACAAAGGTTTCAGGCTCTCTTGGTGAACGTTTAATGTGTCCGCCCTCCTCACAGTCCTGTTTTCTCTTTCAGCGGATGTATTGAGTGAAGAGGCCATACTGAAGTGGTACACTGAAGCCCACCTTGCCAAGGGGAAGAGCGTTTTCCTCGAGCAGATGAAAAAATTTGTGGAGTGGCTGAAGAATGCTGAGGAAGGTAAAGATGGAGAAATAACCTGCACTTCCTGGGTTTTGTGTGTTTTGAGGAGCTGTGTTCAGAGCTGATGGCATATGCTCAAAACCTGAAAGGCCACTAAAAGGTTAAAGGAGCTCTGCATTGAACAGGCCAGTTAGACATGCACCTGTCACGTTGTATGATAAAGGCATGTATAGACATGTACCTGAGTGTATTTATGACAATATATGAATTTGCTAAAGCTTTGTTTTAGCTTGTTAGCTGATTCAATCACAGGTCAATAAGAAATGCTTGATACAAGTTTTACAGTCGCATGACTACTACCCACATGGTAATTGATGCTGGCATGTCAGGTAACCGAGCTCGATTGGTCCACAACTGGTTGAAGCACCACAAATGCTCTGTGGTGTGGCCATGTAATAGGAAGTCAAGCACCATAATCTGGCTGGTCATCTGTGCTAGTGTATCAGGAAAATGTTTGTTATAAAACTCGAGATTAGCTAAAGCTGTAGCTTTAGCCAATATGGCGCTGCTCATCAAAGTATAATGCAAAATACCTCTATAAACGGCCTTAGAGACGGTAAGTGGCAATCTTGCAAACAACAATCGCCAGGGAGAAATGTTCATTTGCAGACGAGCTGGTGCTTGGCGAAATTGATCACAAGAGGGGGATGAACCAAAAACCTGGTTACTAGTACTTTGCTTGGAAGATGCAAACTATTTCCTGAGTGGCAGGGAAACTTGAAATAAGTCCAAAAAGTTCCTCTAAAGTCATCGGTTGCTACTTTTTTGCAATATATTTGCAGAGTTGAGGTACAAGTTCAATTTCTCCAATTCTGGCTTATGTCAAAAGTTTCACACCCACTTGGCGAGTGGTTTGCAAGTATTTTGTCTCAGTTGCTCCTAGTTTGCAGGTTTTGTCTGTGCAATTGAGACACTGTCACCAATCAAAGCAATCAAGGGGTTTCCATGCAGCCTCTTTGTTACTGATTTTACCCAGCACTAATAAACTGGCCAGAATACAAGTTTCTCTAGTGACTGATGGTTGCCAGGCATCACAAACAGTCTCTAATCCTGGGAGAGTGAGTATTTTCCTTGTTTGAAATCCTCTGAAACCAGATCGGCATTTAGTCCTGATGTATTCACTGGAGCAAAGGATGACAGCATGTTTGGTTTTTACTGGCGAGTTCTTCACGTGCACAGGGTGCTGGAGGCATCCAGGTAGTTGGGGAGGGTCTCAGTCTTTAAATGACTGTACAGTCATGAGAAAAAGGACGTCTTCAGTACTCAGACAATCACAATCAAATCATCGTTTTACTCATTCACAAGATGTTGTAAAGTGATCAGCGTCTTGACTGATTCGTCCTCTTGTGTTTTCTCTCGGCAGAGTCGGAATCGGAGGAAGAGGAGGCGGACTAAAACCTCAATTGCCAGACGAGCTTCGTTTTTCTTTTGTTTTTCTTTTAAAAAGTAGGAGCAGGAGCAGTAGAATGTCTTTGCCCTTTTCCCTCCTTCTACATCCTGTTACGGTTTATTTATCCACAAATGCAAACAAACCTCCACCACTAGCAAACGTTTAGTTTGTCCAAATAAAACGGGTCCTTAACTCGCAGTGGGAGCAGAAAATGACAAATTCTCCCCTTCTCTTCCCTTCTTTGGTCATTTTGATGCCCTCTGTAATTTGGATTATGAAAACGTGTTTGATTTTCAGTGGCTGCTGCTCATAAGTCTGAGGTTCATCTTCATGCGACTACAGCCAAAGTCTTTTCTTTTCTCCCACTCTTTATTTTTTTTTTCTCTTTTTAAAATTGACTCTGCTTATGTTTTGGCTCCTGTTCGGTCTTAAACTTCGCCTTCTTGACTTTTTGGGTAAACTTGTACTGCCTGTCGAGGTCGCTCCAGTCAGTTTGTCAGAAGACACGCCCCCCTGTAAAATGCCTCGCCAGCTAACGATTATTATTGGTTTCTACTTTCTTTAATCTGATAAGCCGATTTGACTTTTTTATGAAATAAAGATTATTGAAACTGTTCTTCCTGTGCTTTGTTTTCATTTTACTTCAGTAATTGTAACTTTGGTCTCTAGGACTATGAAGCTACAAATGGTGAACCATGGCAGGTCGCTAGGCACAATTGTGACCACCTAGGGAACGCAAACTAGAATTTGGACTCAAGTTTAAAGCATTTCACTCTTTAAAGGGGTTGCTGACCAGTCTGTAGACATGTCTGAGGCTTAACTGTGCAAAGAAAGCCCATTCTGATCTTACATGGGCCAAAGGGGTGAGATTCCTGTTTCCAGTGTAAATAAGTTTACACATTTAATTTTAAAACTGGGAAATGTTAATAAAATTAGCTGAAAATGCACCAACGTTGGCCATGAGCTAATTTTCAGCTGTAGTCCCAGTTTGGGTCTTGAAAGAACACTAGAATCAAAACGCATCAATTTTATATAAGAAAAAGGGACATACTGGAAAACCAATGCTAAAGTAAAACTAGCTCAGTACTGACAGATTATCATTCAACAGTCTTCAATTTTCATTGAAAATGTGTTCTGATCTTTGAAACTAATGGGTGTGATCTTCCACTGTTGCACAGCCTTTACAGAAAATGCATTAAGACCAGACATCCTTTAAAGGATTAATACAGCCCTGTCTATTCGAATGTGTAACTTGGTCTCTTTTTACCCTGGTGGTAATGAACTAAATCAATGAGGAGCTATATTGTTTCATAATTGATTTAATTAAAGATGCGAAGAATTCATGTAATTGATAAATGCACTAAACTCGTGATATGAGTTTTTAATGCATCTATTATAAAGAGTAAAGGTTTTAACCCATTGAAACTCAGCTGAACAAAATAATACTAAAATAATATGGAGGACTAAATATGTGTAACTTAAGCTGTATGAACATATTTCATATATATTTGAAGTTGTCAATATTAAATTTAACTATATTACAAATCTTTTTTTTAAAAAATTTGGGCCTTAAAGTTTAATTTAGAGTTGATCTCAACATTTGACTCATAACATCCTGATTTTTGTTTTTCCACTTGATTTGGTAAAAGATGCACGCTGTCTTAGATGCATTTAAATGAAAAGGAGAATGATTCAGACGTGGTAACGCTTGTTTAGCAGCACTATTACATCATCTGCATACACATATTAGCTCCAGAGCAAGCAGATGGAAACTCTTTAATATACAAAGAAAACAAGAGGACCTATGATTACACCTTGAGGAACACCTGTGGGTACGCACTTAAATATGGTGGAAGTTATTTTTTAAACTCCTGAACCATATACAGTTTGCAGAGGAAAAATTACAATGATCTGTTTTGGAGAACAATATACAGTGTCATAACAGTTTCAAATGCTTTCACCTTTTCTGTAAAAATGATGAAATAATGGAATGATTGGCTTGAAGACTAAACTCCATTTTGGTGTTAAAAAGTACAATCGCTGTTTGAATAAGTGAAACTGATCAGCTATCAGTTTTTCAGCTACTTAGATAATTAGCAGAATCCCGATTGGTATGTAAGTATCAAGAACTTAAGGATTGCCTGTGTGCAAGGGTGGTTTCCAAATACTTGGGAACAATCCCTTGGAGATCAACAAATTGACCCTTTCTTACAACTGGATTTACAAACGTGTCTCTCAGATCTTTGATTATTACTGTGTCCATAACAAAAATATTGTTTGGAGAGAGATAAAACTAACAACTTTAGAATTAGGGAAAAAGGGCGTAAACACAAAGCGCGACCCGCCAACAGATCAGAATCAGCGAGCTGTCGGCTTTCCGCCCCGACTGTGTCCGTGCCGTCGGATGAGAAAGGCGACATCTCACTGATTCTGGCTATGTCCACACGTACCCGGGTATTTTTGAAAACGCAGATTTTTCTATACGTTTGCACCTTTCGTCCACACGTAAACGCCGTTTTTGGTCACTGAAAACGGAGATTTTTAAAAACTCCGGCCAGGGTGGATATTTTTGAAAACTTCGTTTTTGCATTTACGTCTGGACAAGAAAAACGGAGAAAACGCAGCGTCAAAGGTGTGCGCATTTTTTGACGTCACGCTGTGCGCCACGTTATTGTTTCGGTGAAATTTCTACAATACTGTTACTGTTAATTGTACTCTCTGCAGTGTTTAAATGCTTACATATACACACACAGTTACTGTCCCTCCACATATACGACTCGGTTCTGCTTCTATGCCCCAGCTTTGTTTACTATTTCCCACCGAGGCTTCTAGACTTCTGATTGGCCAACATTTCTGCACGGTTAGGAATATATCGCCACCTGTTGCTTTGGCATGTTCCTAGCAGTGTTTTCCTTCATTTCTGCCTTTACGTGTGGACGGGATTATTTTTTAAAACGAAAACAGAAAATCTCTGTTTTCAAAAATACCCGTGTACGTGTGTACGTAGCCTCAGATCCATGGGTCCGCGCTGTGTGTTTACGTCTTATTGCATAATCCATGTTCCTGCTCTCATTTACTGTTTTAAATGTTTGGTAGTTGTCAAAATTTTTGTGACGTTTCACCTGAGATTCTGGCATTTTGGGCAAAATATATTTATATAAAAAAATCGATTCAGGATTTTAATGAATCGATATCATGTTGTCCAAGCCAGAATCGATTTTAATCGATGAATCGATTATTAAAACCCACCCCTATTGTCAAGCCAATTCTGTTGCCCCTATTTCCTCCACATTTGCCTTCATTTGCGTCAATGTAAAGAAATTTGCTCTTGGTATGTCATCTGTTTAAATAAAGGTTGCATTGACTCACTACACAATCTTGTGGTCCAAAGTGGAATTACATCAAAGTGCAGCCTAGTCCTAATTTTATTTCTGTTGATATCTCTAAACATAATAAAAGACACTTTAGACATAAATCAGTCTTTTCTTTTCTTTTGACTGATTAATGTCATTTTGGGAAGTTACACAAAACGTGCTTTTACAGAGTTTGCAAATTACAAGCACAACATACAGTTTAAGGCCCACAAATGAGAGACAAATGAAGTTTTGATATCATTGTTTTTATTTTTATTGTACAAAAATACATTTTTCTCTTCGAGCAGCTTCTCAGTATGTGCGATGTGCAAAGAACACAAGTTGTCAGGTATTCAAGTACTTCTTACTCATTGGATTTGGAGGTAGGCCTTCATATTTCAAAACACAGATATGAGGTAGTGTGTAACATCTCCCAGTCATAGTTTAGTGCTGGAACAATAAAAATCGATGGATCCAGCTGATTGAGAAGGATTAAATACGCTCCAATTTAGAGCAAAAGGAGGCCTATCGCACAGTGTTTTTACAGTGATGAGGAAACCGTGTAACAATGCAAAAGTAAACATTTACGCAAAGAACTTTATCTTGAAATCAGGCCAAAAACATAACTTCTGACGCAGATACAGTTACCAGGAAGTTTCCAACTGGACCTTCAAATTAAGAACACACTGCTTATTTCAGGAAACCGTTTTAATGCTAAATGTCCTTCAGTATCTAAGTGTATCCAGATTAACTGGAATTAACCTCCCAATTTTGTGAAATCATGCAAAGCACGCTGAAAATAACTCAACCGATCCTTCACTAAGTTCCCATAGAACTAAACGACACTCTTGTGTTTAATGGGATATTTTATCCCACAAAGGAAGTACAAAAAAACTGCAGAGTCTGACTTTAGTCCACATTCATAATTCTTTTCAGTGCCAAAAAAAAAAAAAAGCTTGGCATCACAAAGCTTCTAGGGTCAAACAAAGTACCATCAGTCAGTCACCGGTGCTGATGGCAGCTTGTTGACAAAACACAACAGAAACTTTGAAAAGGATAGCTCTATCTTTTTACTGACCTATTCTATAGGGATGCACCAATCCATGACACTTCAGATACAGTAAATATAACTTTTCTTCAGGATCTGCAAATTTTAAGCACCATCCATCCATTCTTGTACGCTCATCCAATTCAGTGTTGTGGGGCAGCTGGAATCTATAGCAGCTACCAGAGGTGGGATACACATCCTCATACTCAGATCATTACCATTCAGATAATCTGGTCTATTATTGTAAAATGTCAAATGAATAACAGACCACTTTTCCTTTAGGAGACATGGCTTTCTCCATGTGATCTGTTAAAATGGTGGCATTTGGGAAGGAACAAAAGGATTTTCCAGAGTGCTTTGCATGCTGGGATCAACTCATTATAAGGTTTTCTTGAACATTTTCACTTTACGAAAAATATACTCAAAAATTAACCAGGTAGACATAAGAAGAGTGGAGTAAGGAAACAGCAGTGTAATCCAGTGTGTAAATTTCAACATCTTCACTGACTGTTGTACTTCTGGGGGATTAAAGTCCTGAGATATTGACATGCAGTTTTTTTTCACATGTATGTGAGCATTGTTGCAGTTCCCACTGTTCACTACTAAAGGCAACACATCAGTTAATGCCCCTTTAAAGCGCAAGGTAACACTGAACTGACAGCAACCACTACAGCAGCTGCTCTTCAATTTCCTTCATGTGACGGAAGGTGATGAGGATATATTTATATTTATATATATTTTTTAGTTGTTTTTTTTTAAGAGGTCAGACATGGGGTGGTGGGGTGTCCAAGGGGTAGTTTGTACTATTGGTGGGACCAAAATAGCCCCACGTCAGGTGCTACTTTACACATCGGCTCAGGTTACAGTTCAACCAAAACACAGAGGCTCCAGAAGCACATGAGCGTGAACAGAAAGTGCTTTTCAGTGTTTAAATCTGTCCTTAGTTTTCTCGTCTCGTCCAAAAATAAAGATATTTATATTCATATATATATATATATATGTACAAAGTCCTACATGTAAACAACACCACGGTGTGGTGGACTCCTCGCCTGTCTGGTGCCAAGAAGTTTCACACAGCAGCTGAGTGTTTCGCTCCATCTCTGAGCTGTGGAGGCAAAAACAAACACACTAACAGACTTCAGTGAAACCACCGTCACAACAACTGCATGATCCTCACCCTCTAAACGGGTCAGTTAAAATGTGTGTTGTTACAGATTTTTACCTTTAAATGTAACATAATAATCCTGATCCTGTGGCAGATTCTGCTCTGCATTTATAACCGTAAAGGGTCCGAGCCAGACTCCAACACATGCTGTAAACACTTGTGACCCACACGGATTCACAAATGTTTCATGAACAAAGAAACATTTGTGATGCTCAGATCATTAATTTAAAGTCTGCAGCTGGGTTGAGGGCTCTTGAAGGCACCACAGCCTGATTTCATTTTGTGGTGTCAGTCAGTAAGGAGACAGGTGCCACTAGCTATGTAAAGACCGTGCATCATTGGGTCTGCATTGAGCAGATCTGTGTGGTTTGAGGACCTGAGCAGACCCAAACAACAAGTGGAGGAATCATGGATGTGGCTAAAAGCATCTGTGGTACATTCTCCCTGTCCTTTAAAATGAGATTTCAATTGTACAGTAACATCAAACGACAATGGGAAGAAACAGTGTTGACCTCCTCAAAGCATGACTATAACTATATACACCAATAAATTTAAAAACATCCAATAAAAAACTTTTTTTTCATGTCTTAACTGACTGTATATAAAAGATGGACATAGCCACGTGGGCTCAATGTGAGAGTTTTTGAGCCAGCCTAAAGTGGTGTATTATGAGCACTTTGGCTTGTAACCAGTGTTTATTTTGATTTATTTTAATCGACTAAATGAATACGATTATAATTGACTAAACCTAAAACTGACTATAAAGTGTAAATATTTGTCACATCAAATGCAAATTTTGTTTTCATGCGAAACAAAGAACATTGAAGTTGTACAACAACAACACCAGCAACCTTGGATGCTGAAAAGTTGTATTGTTTCTCTTTGGCAGATCAAATGTGCCATCTAACCTTACTGCACGAGGAAAATCATTGTGATTGGATCACTTCCAACCTCATCCCGCCTTTCTACACAATTGTTCTGATTGGATCTCATCTTTCCAGAATGTTTTTATCTCATTTTTCTTTGTTAATAAATGTGTCAATACATTTCATTATAATTTTTGTCCTCGTGCATGACTTATTAGTTCTCCTCACCCCTTCTTCCTGTTAAAAGGGAGGTTTTCCTTCCCACTGTCACCAACTGCTTGCTCAATCTTCTGGTTTCTGGGGTTTTCTCTGTATTATTGTAGGTTCTCTACCTTACATTGTAAAGCACCTTGAGGCGGCTGTTTTTATGATTTGGTGCTATATAAATAAAATTGAATTGAATTATTTAGTTATCATCTTGTCATAACAAAAGGTGAAAAGTATGACAAATTATTATTTGGCAAACTTAACAGTGGTTGTAACCAGACTGTGTCCATAATTTTTTCTTCTTCTTTACTTTAATTCCCTCGTAGCATAATCACATGCTTCTGTGTTGCCACCATATCGTTACGTCCCCTAATTCATATTCATGGAGGCAGGATGTGCCCACAATTAAAATGATCACAGTTCTGAGTATTTGCGGGCAGTTTGCTTTGGGTTTATTACAGAAGAATCTGACCACCCCCTAACTGTTTCTTGCCCCCCTCCTTATGTCTACGTGCCACCCCACCCCCCCAAAATCCGAGAAACGTCCCTGGCACTAATCGACTCTATGGGTGTGAGAAGCCACTCACCAGCTTCCTCTGGTTGCTGAGGCAGAAGGTGCAGATGGGCCGCAGGGAGGGCGCGTTGAGGGCGGCGGGGCCGTGCAGGATGCTCTGGTAGCGCAGGCAGGGCTGTCCGTCCAGGCAGTCCTCCCCCAGCAGCAGCACGTTGGCCAGGTGGGAGATGTAGCTGGAGGCCAGGCGCAGTGTCTCGATCTTGGAGAGTTTCCTGTCGGCGGGCTCGGTGGGGATAAGCGTGCGGAGCGCCGTGAAGGCCGTGTTCACGCTGTGCGTCCTGTCCCGCTCCCGCGCGTTGGCCGCCTGCCTCTGTTTGCTCACGCCGGGCAGACGCGCGTCTCCTCCGCTGCTCCTTCTCCGTCTCCTTCTTCGTTTCGGGGCTCCCTCCTCCTGGACCACCTGCCCCGGCTCCCTGCGCGGCGTGCAGCCGCCGTCGGAGCTGTTGCTGGCGCTGTCCAGGTCCTCCAGGTCTGAGGTGAAGCAGTCTGGCTGCACTGTGCGCTCGCCGCCGGTGGACTTCATCCTGACTCTGCTGCGGCGTGACTGGAGCTGCTGGGCCGTGCGGGCGGCTCGCTGAACACCACTTTATCCTGAGGGTGAAAATAGCTCTGGGGGTCGAGCAGCTGCCGCCGATCCGGTGACTTAGGGGGCCGGCACGCCATTTCTAATGACTGACGGCTGCTTTCTGGATCGCCAGCCCGCCACGGAGAAGAGAAGACAGGTGGAGCGTAAAGGGAGTGGAGGAGGGGGGCACCTGTTGTGGTCTGGAGGATATGGGTTTAAATTAGGCTCCACCGAGGTGGGGCTCCCCTCAAGGCCAATAGGCCATATTCCATATTTGATTCAGACTGAAGCTTCTGTCCACCAATATCTGTTTACACTTTAATGGGAAATAAAAACAAAGCAACAATTCTGCAAATCATTTTCCTCACGTCTTTAAGTCGTCTTCAGGAATAGTTCTCCAGGCTTCTTGAAGTACATTCAAAGCTCTTCTTTGTTTCTGCCTTTTGTTCTGTTCTCTGTCAACATGATCCCACACTGCTTCAATAATGTTGAGGTCCGGGCTCTGGGGAGGCCGATCCATGACTGATAGTGCTCCACTGTGTGTTTTTCTGTCCAGGGATGATTTTACTGCATTGGCAGTGTGTTTGGGATCATTGTCATGATGAAAGATGAAGCTGTTGCCAATCAGATGGTATTCCATGGTGGTTTAAAATCTGATGGGACTTTTCTGTGTTCCATAATTCATGAATTTTAACAAGATCTCCAACACCATTGACTGAAATGCAGCTCAAACCATGACTGTGTTTTACTGATGGCTGTAGACACTGTTGTAGCTCTCCTGACCTCTTCTGTACATGCTGATGATGATTTGGACCAAAAGTTTGTGGTGCATTCATCACTCTATCAGACCTGTTGCCACTGATTTTAAGTCCAGTTCTTGCGTGATAGTTTTTCAAGCTTGCTGCTTCTTCTTTTGTCCAGTTTCCTCAATTTTTTTAAGGACACACTGCACACCATTATGAGATATGCCAGGTTTTCAGCTGATAACTCTTTGGGAATCACTTTGTTGGTGCAAAAATACTATTTTATGTCAATCTGTCTTATCTTTGTCATTTTCATAGATTTATCTAAAGAAATAAAAAGAAGTGATGTGTTTTTGTGAGGCTGTTAGTAACAAGGTGCCTAAAGAAACACATTAAACGTGGTTCTGCCTCTTTTACAGATGGATTTTTTTATTTTATTTGATCCACTATGGAGCGTTTTCTCTTCCTTCTTTCTTTTCATGGATGAATTATCAATGTTAATATTTACTGAAAGGAAACCATTTCACAGAGATTCAGTCTGGACCTCTCTGACTTTGAACTTTACTGTGTGTGCGTGTGTGTGTGCGTGTGTGTGTGTGTATTCACTGGCAGCTCTCCTGGCTTGGCTGTCGGCTCCGAGCTTCACTGAGTGAACAGTCCAGGTGTTTTCCTCCCTGTCCGTCCCGTCCCTTCCCGCTGTCTGTGCCCACCACGATGGACACACACACACCTCCTCCTCCACCTTGCCGAGTGCCATCTTTGGCGGTGGATATAAATATCTGTGAACACATTCGTGTGTGTTGCTGAAAAACCTCTCAGCCACTTTCAGGCTATCACTTTCATTCAGATTAGACCTGAAAGGGGAAGTGAGTTTGGGCTTATTGATGAAATTTAATCTTAACATAAACATTGAAATTTCTCAGATTTTTTTTTTTAAATAATCTTGATATATTTGTATTGTTGTCACCAGAGGGCAGTTAACTCCCAATCATCATTTCCACTCTGTAGCCCTGTTGCCACAGGAGGCCAAACAGTATTTAAATGAACATACTGGACTTAAAAGTCCCCCATAACTTTAAAAAAAAAAAAAAAAGTTAATATGGAACAATTGACTCAAAACAGCAGAAAAGTCAGCTGGCTCTTTTGCCTTTGCTGAGAGAGGGAAGGAGAGGAATCCTAATTGGTGTTGAGCTAATGCAACCTCATTAATCTCTTAATCCTCCTTTCCTCGCAGCCTTTGTTGCCCCGTCCTGCTGGCTGTGAACTTGTCTGGCCCCTGCAGCAAAGTCAAATGCCTCTCTGCTGCTGCTCTCAGCCAAAGTACCTATTGTAAAGCCTTATCTTTAAAAATAGTTTAAAAGTTTACATAATTAACTAAACAATCAGCAAAATGGGAAGGAACAACTGGAGAGTTTATTTCCAAAGTGTCTATGTGTTGTGTTGTAGAGATAAAAACTAGAGCTGAACTAGGGCTGGGCTGTACATTCATGTAATACCATCTTGTACCTGAAGATGGTGCAGTGAGTCAGCAAACCCTTATTTTGCCAGACACCCCTTTCAGACGTTCTTATTTGCAATGAAAGTCTGCCAGAAGTTAAGCAGCAGGTAAAATGCTGCCCCCGTGGTTAAAAAATAAAAGAAAGAAAACAAAATCTTGAATTCAACAAAGCTTAATTACAGAAGGTACCTGTAAGGAAATTAACAAATTAAAAGCATCATCAAGTTAAAAATACACCAGGGACGTAGCTAAGGGGAGGGCCTCAGGTGCCTCCTCTAAATTCCTTCCGGAAGCCATTTTTTCTGGGAAACAGCCTTTTTCTCTTCCATGCACCATAGTAAATACAACTGTAGACTTATTTACTCTTAAACTCATATAAATATGGAGCCACCCATTTTGTTACATGACACACCTAATCAATTTTTATAGAAGCAGGAAGTCTGTCCACAGTCTAAATCATTACAAGTTGCTGAATTTTCAATTACATATAAGTGATTTGGTTTGGTATTAATAAATACCCCCCCCCCCCCCCCCCCCCCCCGGTTCTTGTGCCACCCCATCTAAAAATTCCTGGAGACGCCCCTGCTTCCATATATATTCAGGTTATTAGGAAGGACAAGAAGCGGTACCTCTAAAGGAGCTTTATTTTCTTACAAAACAGCCAGTAGCCAATGCTTTGATAAGAAATAACAGATTATACACTGATTAAGAAATATACAACAGCAAATATGTGACAATATAAAACAACCAAGTAAATAAATAAATACTCTTACTGAGGTTTGGATTCACGGTGAAAAGGACAAACCCTGAAGATTTACAGTAAACTGCTGTAAATGAGTGAAAGAACCTAATGAGTCAGCACAGTTAAACTCTGAGGACGTGTTAATGTGTTAGGGTGACAAAATATCTTTTAGTGTTGGGACTGCAAATAATGTTGAACCTCAGGTGAGGATTTTTCCTTTCTGAAGTGTAGGTTGTGTAGGTTTTAGATGTTAATCAAGTCTGGAAAATAGTTTTCCTCTGCAGCTTAAGAGCAATTTCTCATCGGTTTGACCAATTCCCCAAAACAAACAAACATAAAACAGGTTGTCCACGTGTTAGCTTAGCACAAAAACGAGGGATAAGCTGCCTTTTTCTCCGTCTTGTATGTCGGCATCACTAGTTTCCATGCTAAGCTCAGCTGATGGTGACCTTTGGAGTCTGATTACGTTGTGGTGCTTTCCAGATCACCTGAGGGTTTTACCGCCAGCTGTTTGGTATCAGCCTCGTGTGATAGGCAGCTGGAAAAAACAAAACAAATAAAAACATGAGGCTGGATAACTACACAGCAGAAATTTAACCTTATTTTGTATCTTTTAGTTGGTGTTTTATCTCCCTACACTTGATTATTTTCACTTTTTGTACTTTTTTTGTCTTTGTTTTGTCTTAACTTCTATTTTCTGCCATTTTATCTGCATCGTCTCTATTAAGACTTTTGGCATTCCTCTGTTTTTTTTATATCTTGTATATCTTTTCTATACTGTAAATAATATTGTTTTAACTTTTGAATATTTCATTTTAATTCACCGTGGCACTTTGAATGCCTTAGTTTTACTTTTTCACTACTATTTTTTACATGTTTTTTAAAATATAGAGTTCTGTTGTACCAAAACAATTTCCCCTGGGAATAATTATCATTCTGATTTCCAATAATAATCCAATAATCACACCGTGACGCCTCTGCTTTTGTAAATGGAGGGACAGTAACTGCGTGTGTATATGTAAGCGTGTAAAACCTGATGATAGTCAGATTAACAGTAACAGTATTTTGTCTCTATCTGTCATTCTGCAATTCATCTCATGTAAATGTGAAAAAAGGCACATAACTTTGACGTTGCGTGACAAACTCTGTATTCCTCGTCCACACGTAATTTTTTTTTTCTTGTAAAACAAAGGGGGGCCCAGCAAAAAAACTTTGGGAACCATTGGCCTAACCTAACACTCCTGCTCATCCTCCAAACCTCCTTAACTCCTGACTTCCTCTTTAAAGATTCTCATGCAGAGCTTTTGTATGTCTTTCTCTGCTGAAATTCCTGCACTTTGTCTGTCCTCCAGCTGGTGCAAAACAAACAAAACAGCTTCAGTTACTGGGCAGTTTGAAAAATAATAACAATGATACATGACATGTGATTGTAACGTGAGGCTGGACTGTGGCAATGAACTGCAGCTTGTAAAATCCAAACATATAGAGCAGTGTTTGGCTTTGATCCCCGAGCTTCAATACATCATCGTCTGTAAGTGGCCAGTTCATGAGGACGGACTGTGTTTCTGTTTTTCTTCATGTGAGTCTTCTGTCTCTCATCTGTGAATCTGACAGTCTGGAAAAAGTGACGTTCCTCCAAACAAGGAGGAACAAATAAGAGGCCAAAACACAGAAAACACTTAACAAGTAGGTCCTCTCCTCTTTAAACTGAGGCTCCAGGTTCAGTTCTTACCCTCCTGGAGCAGAACGACCCCGAGAATCCATTCTGGCAGGCGCAGACATTCGGCCGGATGCAGCGACTGCCGTACAGACACTTCTGCTCACAGAGAGCTGAGACACAACAGCAACAGATACACAGTTAGAAGATCAAATAAATCAGTCCTGCTACAACGTTCTCTGTAAGATCCCATCTGAAGTTTATCATTCAAGGCACAAAGAAAACATTTCTGAAACAAAATGAGATAAAAAAAAAAAAAGCTCTTACTTTATATTTAGTGGGCCTGTGAGAGAAACATATCTGTACTGACATGGACTGCCACGTCATTTGACAGAAATGAAAATGATCAACCTACAAGGGCTGAATTCAAAGACACCCTGAAAACCAGAGTGAAGAAATGATGCAGTGGGCTGATCCCGTTTCTTGGAATTTCATTGCAACAACTCAAAACTGTTCTCTGTAGTTTTTATGCAAGACTGACAACATGGAACCTTGGATGGTGTCCCAGTCTGAGGAGCAACCTTGTGGTGTCAGATGGACCAAAACATAATGTCCAAGAGGAGTTCTGTTGGATTTAGGTCAGATGAGTGTGACAACGAGTCAATGGTATCGATGCCTACGTCCTCCATGCATCCTGCCTGTTCTCACCACATGAGGCTGGGCTTTGTCGCGCACCAGGAGCAACCCGGGACTCACTGCGCCATTATATGGTCTGACAGTCAGTCCAAGGACTTCATGGCAGTCTGTGGGATATTCCTCCCCAGACCATGACTGACCCACCACCAAGCTGTTCATGCTGAACGATGTTACAGGCAGCCTAACGTCCTGCACTATAACACATCAGACCCTAAACTAAAGTAACTGTTTGTGTCCTGGGATCTCCTACATGATCCTGGACACAGCAAACTTTCTGACAATGGCATGTATTGATGTGGCGTCCTGGAGGAGTTGGACTACCTGTGCAACCTCTTTAGGGTCCAGGTCCAGCCTCAGTGTCACTACTGCTACCAGAAATGACACTGAGGCTAGCCAAAGGCAAAAGTAGTAAAAAAAAAAAGCAGATGAGGAAGGAAAAGCTGTGAGTGTCCTTCACCTGTAAGGCCTTTCCTGTTTTGAAGGTTGTCTTATTGTTGTCCCTCTAGTGTACCTATGAGTGTGTGTTTGGTTTTGAGACTCACGGATCTGACACAGCGTGCCATGCCACCCTGGGGCGCAGTGGCAGGTGTTTGGACCGACGCACTCGCCTCCATTCAGACACTTCTGCAGACAGCTGGCTGAGAGGACACACGATGACAGAAAGCTCTGAACATCATCAAATATTTGTTCTGTTTTTCATTCACTTAATACATAATGTAAATGAACAAATTGACATATACATTTTTAAATAGCTGAGGTGCAGGGCTGTGCTCACACCCAATGTCAATCACAGCACACAGCCACGGCTCTCACAGCTGGAGTCCAACTGAAGGATGTGTCATGTGGTCTTTGTGGTCACAGAAGTCCACACAGAGCCCCGCCTTCACTCTGATGACATATTTAAATCACTTCGACCGGAGTAGGACTTGAGGGTAACAACAGTTTTCCTAAGAAAGCTTGAGCAAGTCAGCAGGTAACACTTATCTGTAATTCATCTCTTCTTCTTTTGAACTTCTGTCTCTTAGGTAACTGTTACCACTCTGCGAGGGTCAAAGGTCAGTCAAGTGAAACTCTGCAGGCACTACACCTGATGGTTTCCACATGTGAAGCACCTCTGCGGAGGTGTCTGTCAGCAGAGCCTGGAGCTGCTCTCATGACTCCAGGTCAGTCTGAGAAACTCGCCGTGTGCTCAGGAGGTCGGCACGAAAGCAAGGCGAGAACCGAGGAACGTTTGCTGTGTTGTTTGTCACCTCACAAAAACTACAGAGCAGAATTTCATGAAACTTATTGGAGACGTGGAGCATGGGTGAAGCAAGGACCTTAAACTGAGCAAAAATATGTTCTTATTTAATGATGTTTTTCATCTGAGGTTGTATTTACCTCATTTCCAGTTCTGCTAAGGATGTTTTTTATCCCCAAACATGTAAAACCTTAGAAGTGAAAGAGGCTGTACTCTGACTGTAGGTCAACATAAGAAGAGAGCAGAAGAAGTGTTCAGGTGTTCATGTCTGCCTGAGCGTTACGGATCATTACACGTACGTTTGTCACATCTCTTCCCTCGCCAACCGGACAGACAATCACAAACATCTGGACCAACGCACCGCCCGCCGTTCATGCACATGGGCTCACACACACCTGGAGATGAGGAATGAGGGAGACAGTTTTAATCAATTAATTCTTTAGTTTGTCCAAAACATGACAGTAAAAGCACACAATCTGGAAATTAAAGTGACACAAGAGTGATAATTAAAATAACTGGAGCATCTGCAGACAAGGAAGATGACCAGGAGATGAAGAAGAAGCGCTTACTTCTCTCACACCGTCTCCCCGTGTATCCCTGCAGACATGAGCAGACGTTGTTTCTCATACACAGACCACCATTTTTACAGGGAGGGTTGCAGACAGCTGGAGGAGAAAAACCATATTAGAGTAAAAGTCCTGTTTTTCCTATATTATTGCACTCCAGTAGCTTTGCATGATTAACAGCTCAAAATAATCCTTAATTATCTTCTACTGGGCCCCTCAGCTCATCTTCTTTCTGAAACAAGGCCTCTTAGCCCCTCCCCATTTAAGCTAGCTTTCTTCTGATTGGCTAGTCCTCACCAACAGACATCTGTAATGTCAGTATTAGGATAAACAGTCTCTATTAATACACTACACATACATAACTTGATTATTTGAAAAACGGGTCATGTTTAATATGAGAATCAACCACTAAAGCAGCATTTTTGTGATTTTGAAAAAGGTAAAAGCAGAATAGCTCCAAATGTAGATGCTTTTTTAAAAGACACTTTTAGCTTTGAATCTAGCCTGCTGTAGATTTACCGTTCTGACAGTGTGCACCGTAGAAACCGTGAGGACACTCGCAGGTATTCGGTCGAACACACAAACCTCCGTTCAGACAGACAGGGGAGCAGAGAGCTGGAAAACAAAATTTGCAGTTAAACTTTACCCTAAACTTAAATCAGATCTTTGCCTCCTACAGCATGAGTAACACAACTCACCGGTCTCACAGGACGGTCCAGTCCAGCCTGGTGTACACATGCACTCATCTGGAGATGCACACTGGCCTCCGTTTTGACAGTGACGGCTACACACCACTGCAACCAACAAAAAAAAACACATTTATTTAATTCAATTCAGTGAATTTTTATGTTGATCTTGTGGCCTTGACGTGTCAAGGCCACAAAATCTTAGTGAAAGGGGGGAGGAAGACCTCCCTTTTAACAGGAAGAGACCACAATAACAGTTATGAAAGAAAACGTTTTTAAAAAAATATTGTAAATTAAGACCGTAAAATTAGAAAGAATTACCAGAAACAAAAGAACAATGTATACAAATGTACTGCTGTTTTAAAAGATCTTCACTGATATTGATATAAAAGAAGTAAACTCACTTGTTTCACATCGAGGACCAACAAACCCGTAAGGACAGGAGCAGGTCTGCAGTCCCACACAGGTGCCTCCATTTTCGCATGGTGACCTGCACAAGGCTGCACACATGGAGTTTAGAAATGAGATGTAATACCGACATATTTTCAGTGCATGCTCTTATAGACTGTAAATAAAAGTGGACATAACCACTGTCACATCAGTCATTGGTTTGTGAAGACCTATTTTGAGGCCTATATAAAATACATACCCGCTAATTAGCATTAAGTAACAAAAAGATAAAATAATGACAATTCACAGAACATGTGGGACTGCACAGCAAACCATATTACCTGTCTACTAAAAATGCCCCAACAGGCACCAACACCATAAACATAGTCCAGAGGTCCACTTAAATGACTCTGATTAACTAAAGTGACGGCTAGCGCCTGTATTCACTGAACCCTGTGTAATTTTAAGCCTTAATACAGTTTAACTGGGTTGCTTATAAAGAAATGGTTTTCATTTTAGGCTGTAAATATTTTTATTTCTGCTGTAAATTTGGATTTACAGTCCATGTCCCTCAAGTGGACATTAGAGGAAGTGTAGTGTTTGTCACTTCATTTTTCATCACCTCAGGTTGTTACTTGTATACATGAGGTGGTGCTATTTACAGTATTACTTAATGGTTAAGTGAGCTTCATAGCAGCTACCAGAGGTAGTTGAAGAATTTATAAGCTATTATAAAAGTTAATCATTCTTAAGTTTTAAGCCTTTAATTATTTCATTGTCTCAGTATGTTATACTAAAAATTCGCATTAAATAGATCCTTGACTGGATTAACTTGGAAACAGAAGCAAACTTTACCTTCCTGACAAGTCTCTCCATGGTATCCTCTGAGACACTGGCAAACATTTGGTGCAATGCAAACCCCACCATTCTTGCACTCCGGATCACAGATGGCTAATATAATACAGGAAAACAATTATTTTAGACTTAAATTATTAAAAAATAAATTCTAATGCTATTGCTTTTTACCTTTTTGGCAGCTAGATCCAGTGTAGCCTGGTTTGCAGCGGCATGTGTTGGGCGCAGCACACTCCATGTTCCTACCGCATGCATGCCTGCAAACAGCTTGAAGCACAGATGGGGAGGAGCGTTAAGATGTTAAACCTACATATATTTTTCTATTAGACTGGTTTCTCTTTTGTGGCATATGGACTACATACTAGAGATGGCACATACCAATTTTTCATGTCCGATACCGATATCATAAATTTGGATATCTGCCGATACCGATATGAATCCGATATAGTGTGTTTTTTAATCAATAAAACAGTTTTTTAAATATCTTGCTGCATTTTGTATAAGTTCATACTCAAGTTAAAAAAAACAAAAAATCACTAAAGCTATTCTGTTATACCTGTATGCAAAAAATACACTGCACCCAAAATATTTCATAGTTCAACAATACTGATCAATCTAATAACCTTAAACCTGCTCCATCCTCCCTATTCTGGTATTTTAAAGAGTAAGCAACCTAACTAATAGGGTTCCAAACTCCCAGCAAATAAATAAAAAAGGGAACCACCCTCCACCTCATGATGCTTAATCGACGTAATCAACTTTAATTTGATGCAGTGTCAAAACAAATGCACAGAAATCAATTATTTTTCAAGAATAATTAAATAGATTCAACATCTTTCTTCAACAGAATTGCAGACTGCACAGATCGTACCTTCCCAAAGGAAAAAGTACTATAGCTTACTAGGGTATATTAGACTTAACAGTTACTATATGCAGTAATGGACTTCTATACATTTTACATCACATTAAAACTTTGGGTGTAAGATTCAGATAATTATTTATTAAAAGCTCGACATTTTAAATGAGAATAAGAAAGAAAAGCATGTCTTTGTGCCCCCTTTTCCCTGTTCATGCCCTATTGGCCCCCCTGGCTAAACTTTGCTAGACCCGCCCCTGCAGAGTTACCAGCCGTCAGCTACGTAGAAAAAGATCCTGGTGTAGAAAGTAATATTAAATAAATTCTAACAACAGCTTATCAAGGTTAAACGTGCTGCTGTTGTTCAGCCACTGGTTTCCTCTTTCTGGCGCGAAGTGAGCAATAAACAAACAAGAGAGACGGACTCACGACAGAAAAGCCGATCAGCTGATCATTGATCAGTTTCACAATTGAAGTAGCAGCAGGAGAGGGAGGGAGAGAGAAGAGGCAGTTGCTCCATATATCGGTTGTTAAGCTTAACGCTGGAATGCTTTACAAACATTCAGAGATGAACTTACATACTTGCTTTACTTCTTTCTAGGATAACTTTCTCGGAGATGAAATGCCGGTTTGGCAGCGAGGCTCCAAATGCTCAACCAGACCGCCAACAGGTCTCGCACGCCACAGCCGCTCTATGACGTGCTGCATACTGCTCCGACGTGCTATGGTTATGAGCCGAGTTATGCCATGTCGCAAGTTTTGTGAGGTGCTTTTTTGATATTTAATGGATCATTACATTTTTTATTTCTCTCCGATATCCAATCCAGTAATTTAGGTCAGTATCAGACCGATACCGATACGTAATATCGGATCGGTCCATCTCTACTACATACCAAGACAGAAAGAGAAAGAGAGATTTGTTTGGGGTTATACCTGGCATGTATAATTAGTAGTTTTGCTGTAGTACTGGGAGTTTTCACGAGCACTAACCAGACAAGTCAAGACTGTGGCCAACAGTGTTGGGCAAGTTACTTCTTCAAAAAAGTAGCTGAGTTAGTAACTGAGTTACAAGATTCTAAAAGTAATTAATTACTTGGAAAGTAACTATTGCTGTATAACTGTATTAACACAATTGATCTAAAATCAGACAAAAACATAAAATCAGAGTAGAAAAAGTTATATTTTTTACTGTAACAACTACAAACATGTTTAATGAATCATATTTCATAGCTTTAAATGCAAATATAAATTGTCATTTTTAAAATCATATGCACAAGTTTTGCAAACAACAAAGTTATTTGCAGCCATTTACCTTTTACCCCTTTTTTAATAACCATTTCAAACTATTTACAGAACAATCAGCTGTTCTGCATTCAATAAGATGCCACAAATTATTTGTGCCACTCCAAATATTTCTGTCCATTATAAAGGAGAACATCACAGCCTGATACCTGCAGGTCTGACAGCAGCAGGTGTATCACTCCTGTTTCTACCTGGAGACAGCAGTCGCCTCATTGTTCTGACACACAACACAAAACTATCCACAACACTACACACTAACTACACAAGACAACACATTAACTACACACCCCAAACACGCTAAACGGCACAAATCTCTCAAAACTCTCTCTCTCTCTCTTTCTGCTGTCTCTCTCTCTCTCTCTCGCCATCACTCCTAAAACTTCCCCCTATTCCTAATCAACCAAATGTCATGTTGCCATATCATTTTTTGATTGGTCGACATGGTGCATTTTTCCACCAAAACGAAATTAAATTTTTTGCTCATAAGCAGAGAGTGCTTGCTAGCGCTGTCCTTACACAGTAAACGTGATGAAACTATTGAGGAAAAAATGCCGCGTACATATTGTTTATCATGACTCTGGTTTTACGTGGCCTATCAGCACAATTATAAACTGGTATATATCACCTTGTTGCTTTGTCATCTTGAAGTGGTCATGTGATTGGCTCACTACTCACGACTACTTTATTCTTCCTCAGTCAAACAGCAGCACTCGTGCGGCTGTTTTGTCCCCTTAGCTCCAGGTGTTGTACCAAAAAGTGATCGTCTACCAGAAACTGATTGCCGCCCATGGGAGCGCGCGCAGCTGCTCAAAGCTGTAGCGCCCAGATTACAGCTACTTCCGTGCAACTGATATAAGATGCGGTAAGCTGAACACAGCTTCAACCGTCTGTTTGTTGAAAAATAGTAACGCGACCGTAATAGTAATTAGTTAGATTACTTGTTACTGAAAAAAGTAATGCCGTTAGTAACGCCGTTATTCCCATCACTGGTGGCCAATGGGCTACATTTACTTCTTTACTTTACTATATTGTCACATTTTGGCTACGCAGTCAACACTACACATTCTCTAATTGTAAATAATGTTGATGGCACAAGATGACAGTGCCCATTTATGCCATATTTTGGTTTTTCTTTTGTATAATTGTATGAAGTCATGACTGGATCTACAGTCATGTAAAGAAGAAAGTTTATTACAGAACTCTATAGAGTCCTTTGAAACCAACTACTTTACTACTTCTATAGGAGCTCAGAGGGTAAGTAACAGCGAGATGCTGGTAATCAAATACACCTGATTAACTTCTCACCATCAAGTGTGAGCATCTCTATAAAAGCAGAAGTTTCGGCAGTTTATGTGTAGCAAGTGTTGAAATCTATCGTTTTACATTAGAACGTGAGAAAGATTAAAGACAGCTGCCAATCTTCCCAGGACCCCATGTACCAGCAAATTCACTCCAAGGTCAGACTGTGCAGTGCTCAGAGAAACTGCACAAGACCCAAAATCTACACCTCGGACTCTACAAGCCATACTGTTAGCTTATTAAATGTTAAAGTTCATGACAGTAAAATTAGTAAAAGACGGAACAAGTATGTCCTGTTTGGAAGGTTTGACGAGGGAAAGCCTCTTCTCTCTATTGAGTTCAATTCAACTCAGTTTTATTTATGTAGCACCAAATCACAACGGCAAATGCTTCAAAGCACTTTATATTGTAAGGTAAAGACTAGGGGTGCAACGATACACAAAATTCACAGTTCGGTACTTTGGTGTCACGGTTCGATATTTTTTCAATACAAAAAATGTTCATGCCTTTTTAATTTATCATTTATTAAAATTAGAAATATATATTTTAACTCAAAAGTACAGTTTTTAAATTTAATGTTGCTGAAACAACAAAGTAATAAAAAAATAAATCTATGATAAAATAATAAATCTATCTGATCGAGAAATCACTCATCCTTGGAAAAGAGAGTTTATTACAGAGAAATGGCTCTTTCCAAAATAAAAGCTATACTATACGCTTCTTCTGGGCTATATTCTCAGCAGCATATTAAACATATCAGGTCCCCATAAGGAGAATCATGTGCTAACGGCTGTCTAAATGACTCGGGTAAAGTTTGTAGCATGCGTGCTTGTTGTTTTTGTCTGCTTCCACTTGTCTTTGCACTAGGATGATGTCGGAGTAAATGTGCAGTCATATTCGTTGTGTTCCCACTAGTGCCGTCAGCATTAATCTTGTTAAAATGACATTAACGCCATAACGCGGCAAATCTCCATTAACGAGTTACCATGGATCGCCCCGTGCTTGGGGCTGGACGGCGTCAACAAGTTAACAAGCTAACTGTGCTAACGCACTAGTTCCCACCAATTGAGCATTGCGTGGCACATCCGACATACTGTTTTACTTTTGTCCATGACGCGCTTACCTTCAGGGTCATACTTCACATGAAAACCAAAACAGTTCCAAACGCCAGATCTGAATGAGGGTGGGGGAGGTTCAATTTAGCGTTACGGGTATCGTTGAGGCAGTTGCCATGTTGCAACGAGCTTAGCTTCTGTCTTGCTAGCTTGCGCTGCGCTCAGTGAATCTGCACTCGACAGTGCAGCCTAGGCGGAGTAGTCAAACGCAGATCCACTGAGCGCTCAACACAGACAGCATCGTCAGAAGAAAAGTTGATAAAATAAATAAAAAATTTTGTATTGTTCGATACATATGCGTACCGAACCGAAAGCACTGTATCAAACGGTTCAATATCGATACGAGTATTGTTGCACCCCTAGTAAAGACCCTACAATAATACAACTGAACATGCTGCAAATTTTAGGTTTGCAAATTTGCATCGGAACTGTCAAGAGGGGTGATGATTTGGGCTTGTTCCCAGCCCCCGGACCTGGGTACCTTGCAATCAGTGAGTTCACCATGAACTCCTCTGTATACAGAAGAATTCTGGAGTCAAAGCTAATGCTTGGCTAAAACTGGGTCATTTAACAGGACAATGATCCCAAGCACAGCAGCAACAGAATGGCTGGAAAAGAAATAGAATCAAAATAGTCAAAGTCCAGACCCCAACCTGAACCTGCCAATTTTTTTGCCAGACCTTATAATAGTCGTGCATTAACAAACCTTCAAACCTCAATGAACAGAAACACAGTAATCCACAGTGACGTGACCATGACAAATTAAGTCATATATGATTACTTCATGATGTTGCTGCTAAGCTATTTCATGGGGTGTACTTAGTTAACACAAGGTTGCTGCAGAAGAGTCCTGTTGAAAACTCTTTTTCATGGCTGTATCTTATATGAATAATAATGGATATCAAAAAAAGAACAGGTTTACCTTTACAGGTATGCCCATTTCCAGTATATCCTACTGGACACCTTCCACAGCGGAAGCCCCCATCCTTGGCTGGTTCACACTGGACACCAGGAAAACATGGCCGTTCTGCACAAGCCATCAAATGTTCGTCAGCTAGTGTACCACTTCCAGTTGATGACTGGCTGGATGTAGATCTTTGTGCCAGGGAGCTATAGACCTTGTCGGGTGTTGTGAGGGTCAGTACTGGCACAATCTTCGGCATCTCTGATCCTGGCTCAGTTTCATCCCCGTCTGCAGAGAACTCAGACTCAGAAAGTGAGTACGACAGAGAAGTGAGGGCTGCTGTAAGTGGGAGGGCAGGTCTTGGTGGAGTCCAGGGTTTGATCTGGGTGGATGTCAGGTGGTTGAGCTGAGGCTGGGTTGTTTGTTTAGCTGCCGTTACTCTTCCAGGCTGAATGGAGAGCCGAGGTGCAGCGGCAGTTACTTTAACAGGCGTGGCACCAGTAAGAGCTCCTTCAGACTTCTGGAAGATGATCATAAAGTGAGTAAATGGACTTTAATGTCCATCTGTACAATTTTCTTTTAATGCTTTGAACAGTTACCAACTCACCTTGGAGACTGTTACATGGGGCATGACAATCTCCCTGGAGGCACTGGCGTATGTCCCAGTGTCTGATCTAGGGTTGGCACGTGTGATGTGAGTATTTGCAGCGACATCCCTCGCAGCAGAAATGATGGCCTCTCTTCTTCCTGTGCCACCCTCTCTATCTGATCCTGTAACTTGGTGCGACCTAATGAAGGATGAGTACAGGTGCTTGACACCATACCTGTTGGGCAAGTTGGGTAGGTGGACATGGACGACTTTGCTGCTGCTACTTCCATATGAGGATCGGCTGGACTTGCCTGGTGTCTGCTGCTGAGGCAGGTGATTGGATGCTGAGGAAAGGGATAACGGTCATATTAGCTTGTATATCACATTGATGATACAATCATACATAAAATTTATACAACTGCCCTTGGGATATTGTTCCTACACAGTTTTTGGACACTCCAGAACCTTCAATTTCCCCGATTACAAATTTTGCTAACAAAGCAGTCCATGTCCTTATTAAATAACCTTGCCTGAAAAGAGTTAAGTAATTTTTATTTCTGAACTTATATTTCTATGATGGAATTCATGAAGAAAATGCTGTATGCTCAGCCTTTTTCCTTTTTAGACTAAGCCACTGAAAATTTCCGATCACGCCTCAGGACTCATGAAAGCTCAAAATATGCTCTACACAAACTTTTTAATGATGACGTGCTGCCTTTAAACTCCAGTAATTGTGCCATTTTGTTTCCAGTAAGATTTAGATCTACTTTCTTGCAAACCCTCTTGAGGATTAGGCTAGCATCTAAGGCCCTGTCCTGAAAAATGGGTTCTTCTCTTCATGTAGCCCCAATTACTTATGGTGTGCCTCAAGGTTCCAGTTTAGGGCCTATTTTATTTACCTTGCATATGCTCTTGCAGAAATCTAATAGTTCATCCACTTCTTTGCTGATAGAATCCGGATCAAGCCAAAAGGTATTACTTTTAAGATCAACTGCTTGTAGTTTTTCTACAAAATAAGGGAGATTTGGCAGTGCCTACTCGATAACTCTGGAACAATCAAATGTTAAGTCTCTAATGAAACGAAACCCCCAAAGACATGCATGTTTTTGATGGCCTTCACATATTCTTACTGTTTTTTATATTTTAGTGTTACATTTCTTTCCTGTTCTGTCTTGTTTTTAGAATACCTTTGTTAATTTTATTTATATTTTGATTTTATACAACTGGATCCTGTATTCTGTCTTTCTTTCTATTTTTTCGATCTATTTATGTTCTCCACAGTGGTATGGACAACACCTTGGTCATCTACAGTGGTTTAAAAATATGTTACAGAAAGAAATCTGATTTGGCCCTAATTAGAGTTAAGTAGAACAGCGGAGTGGCCTCAGTTACACAGGCCTCAGACTGGTGTGAGGGGTTATTGGCAGTTGCTGTGAAATAGATTGCCAGTCACGCACCCTAGAGGCCTGTCACAAAGCTGCTTGCAACTACCAGTTACTAGGGAAAAATGTGTATTTTCCCAACTGATTGGTGAATGGTTGCTAGCTGTCTGTAGGTGAAAGTGGTCACAAAGAGAGTGCAGTATGAAAAACCTTGCCACTAGCAGATTGCTGCAGTCACATGTAGTCTTATGACACTAACCTGCCTGCAAACAGTATGGAATTGCTCACAAAATTAGTGAAATTTGAAATTTTTTTGACTCAAGATGTAAACAGAAAATGTTTAATTTCAAAGTAAAAACTGCAACCAAGACATTTTAGAAGGTGCAACTTTTCAAATGACTGCCACTTCTTATTCATGTTGGATTTTTCACAGTCCCCCCACTCTGTGAGTAGTTGGTAGGGATGGGTATTGATAAGATTTTCACGATTCCGATTCCATTTTCGATTCTGTTTAACGATTCGATTCTTTATCGATTCTCTTATCGATTATTTTTTTTTAAAAAAAAGGAGAACACTAAGGTCTAATAGCTTAGATCTTTGTTTTATATCTTCTCTTTGAACAAGATAGAAATTTAGGAGTAACACGGCCTTACAAACCCAACAGTGAGATCTTAACAGATCCAACCTACGGCTCTTCAATGGGGTGTCACAGGGTCCCCAGGAAAAAAAAATTGTGAATGTAAAATAATAAAATAAATATTCTTCTGTAGCAATTACACAAGAATATCCAGTAATGTCCCTGCCTAAAATTAAACACATTCACTTACCGAAAATCGGGGGTATCTGCTGTGGCAAATGGGTGCAAGCCTTTTACCACAAACTGAGTCACTGCTCGGTGACATTCGTCTATCTTGGCCTGAAAGGAGACGCTACCGGTAGACTGTAGCAAGAACTGCCAGCATCTGAGCCAGACTGTCTGTCTCTCTCATCATGGTCACCTAAATGCACAGTAATGGCAGGTTTTGTAATAAGGCAGATCGCGCTAACATAGTATGCACTGTTAGTTGATTATTTACCTGCCGTATTAACGGGAGAGGACGTGCAAACGTTACCGCTGCTGCTGGGTTGAGATTCACGAGTCCGGAGCGGAATTAAAAACACGACATTCATTTAAGGTCATCGTGTGTTTTGTGAGCAAATGCTTTTGCATATTCGTAGTGTTTCCTTCCTTAAATGAAATATCTACTTTGCAAGTATTGCAAGTTGCCCTGTTGTCATCCGTTCTCGTAAAGTATAACCAAACTTTTTAGCGTTTGAGCCGCCATGTTTCCTGCCAGGTAAATGACGCTCCGCAACGTGGTGACGTCATTCGGGGCGACTGGAATCGATAAGGGAATCGTTTGCAAAAATGGCAAACGATTCCAAGGAATTGAAACAGTGGGAACCGGTTCTCAACAAGAACCGGTTTTCGATACCCATCCCTAGTAGTTGGTAAGTATTTGTAGACAGCATCTTCCATACAAACAACTGGTGACAGTGCCAGCGTCCCAGTGACCAAAATAACTGTAAGGAGGATTTCAGTGCAACATTATAAAGTTATGTGTGACCAATTTCACCTAGCAACAGCTCGCAACCTTCAGCAATGACATGCCAAGCAGTTTATTAATTGGTGGTTAGCAGGGGTTTATTGATTGGTCTCTAGGCATGCATAACTGAGGTTTTAGCAATCTGTTTCATTGCAACCAGTCAGGGAATATAAATTTTTCCCTAGCAGCCAATGGTTACCATGTCAACTAGCAACTAGATCTGAGGTACTGAGCCCTAAGAAATTCATATTTCTACCCCAAAACGTAAATTTCCAGTCATAGCTTTGGAATCTTTACTGAGAAGCATTAGATTACTAAAATATGCTAAAGCAGCAGCTTTGGGTGCTACAGCTCATGTCATTATAAAGCTGCCATTGATGTCATTCTGCTGTGTATCGCGTATGTGTCGCTGCGTACTAAACACAGCTTGACAGGCTTAACAGATACACTGAGGTTTGACAGGAATCTGCAAAACGCTGCATTAAATGATAAAATACAGCAAAATAAAACTAAAATTGAAAAGCAGAACATCTGGTCAAACGATGACATGCTGAAGGAAAAAAGCATGTCTGCTTTCTGTCCTTGGACAAATAAAAGTAAAGAGAAGAACAGCAAAGCAATTTAAGCGATTAATGTCTTGTTTGTGGTGATGTGACTTTCCAGACAAACAGTCCACAATAAGGGGATTTAAGTTGGAAGCAGACTGTCTCTTTAGAGTTGTGAGCCCCCCCACCATCTCCCCTTGTGTGAAGTCACATTAAGGAATCTGCTGTAGAAACTTTGTGGAACCGACTCAAAAAGCAATGCACCAGAGGTGGTTATTTGTTTCAGGCAGTCCCAACCACTTATGCTGATTTATCTCCTGCAATAAATGACATTCTTTCCAATCAAGAAAAACACATAAAGCAACATCAGGGAAACCAGAATATAACGAGTGCAAAATAAGCTCTTAAAAGCAGACCACAGTGTATGGAAGGATGCACATTACTGACAGATGTTTTCATCAGATTAATGCTTATTTTTTCCTTTGAAAAACAACACAATGTGTTTTTGTACAAAGAATAGGAAGAACATGCTATATAGAGCAGACACCCCAATTTGGGCTGCTTTTGTGACTCAATTACAGCATTGACCAATCATGTGTGGGGCTAGATGTGACCCAAAGGTTATGAAACACCTGATGTCCAGCCAGTGTAAGTAGATCTATGGCTGAATTGAGTCAACAGCATTAGTTAGTTTAAGGTTAAAGGAAACTTCAACTGCATTTAACTGCTATTTTTTTTAAATGTCCTAAAGGCCTGTGAAAAACTCTATAATCACTCTGGTTCCTGCAAAGTCCCTGACAAGACTTAAAAATCATGGAAGCTTAACCCCCAACACATTAAAATATTAAATGGAAAAGCTCCCTCACCTTTCTTGGAGTTCTTCATGCAGATGCGACCATTGCCATAAAGTCCAGGTGGGCAGCGGCCACAGACATAGCCCACATGTGGCGGTCTGCGGTTGATGCATTGAACCCCAGGAAAGCAGGGCCTGCTGGCGCATGTAGCTGATAAACTGACAGCCAAAGACCTCACTGATCCTGGGAGATAAAGTCGTATGAGATCAATCATTGTCGTATAAGAAGGCTCGGATTGTAGCTTTCCCAAGCAAACACAATCTGCATCTCTGACATCTGACATCTCTGAAAACATACAAATAAAACTGTTGCAAAGTTCATTTTTGCTTTCTTTCATTAGTTATAGTCTTACAAGTATCAAATATTAATATACTTACAAATATCCTTGTGTGCTCTGTAATGGTTCAATCAGACAAGAGTAGTAATAGGCAATGAGGAAAAAATCAACGATTACACTGACGGTGTTCCACCTTCAACCTGTTGGCGTTCACGTTTGATCACAAGGCACACAGGCCTCCTTGTGGGAGGCAACGTGTCTCCATACAGTCGCAGTCTGACTCGGACTGACCTCTCTCAGACAGATTGGTGAAGGTTTACAAATAGTTGCAAACTCATTTATAAATGCAGACGGACTGCCAATGGGTCAGCCTACACCGATGACTGCAATTAATTTGCAACTTCCTCTCCAATGGAGCACTAATATCGACAGGTTGCTAAGTCGTTACCTGTGTCATCTTACAGGTAAATAGAGTCAATAATTGTGAAGGATTTTCTGAAATTCTGTTTCGCAACTATGAGGTTCTCACTTGATGCTAAATGTAAATAGTTCATGTGAATTTCTGTGTATGTAGAAATAAACCGGTTTGCATTTTTTGGTCAGTTTATCACAGTTAATCACCGTATTATCATAAACAGTAAGTAACTGACGCATGTAATTGCCAACTTGACTCCATTCAATTGCAAACAAGCCTGATTTGATCTTATTGCTTGTTTTATAACTATCTTGATGCACTGATGACTCATTGAAACAACCATTTCAAGAAGCAGCAAAATTGAAAGTTGCTCACAAACGATCGCAATGATCTTGGGTGTGCCATGGTCTCCACTGATTTTCCTATTGTGACTGCAGCATTAGCTCTTTAAGGTAACATATCATTGAACTACAGTTTTCCTGAATACAGAGTAAAAAACAATATTTTTTTTTGTCTAAATTGTTTTTGTTTTACGTGAATTTCCCTGTTTCTGAATGGTTGTTCAAGCACACACAGTGGTAAGATCTCCAAAAAAAGATCACATTGGTCGGTTACTCCTAACATCTGAAAACGACCTGTTTAAGTGTTCTCAAATTGAAATCCTGAATCCCCTTAAGGCAGCTCTTATAGCTAAACTAAAAAAAATATGTATACTACAGTATGTGAATTATTTTCCTGGTACTTATTTTAATGACTGTGATAAAACATTATGGCCAGAATGACTGAATGTTCCCTTTTAAAGTCTCCTTGTCTTCATGTTTGCTTGAGGCTCAGCACAGTGTGATACCTCGCACATAAAGGAAAACTTAAATGGAATTTACTGGAAATTTGGGGCTTACCTGCAGCTAGTCTATTATGATCTGATGGTGAAGCTACAGTCGGAGGATTGCTTGTAGTGTTTCTGAATTTAGATTGCTCCTGCTTGACTCGGTGTGGCACAATCTCTGAGAGGTTCTTGAACATGTCTGTGTTAGTCCTGGATAGGTTTAGGTTAGCTGCTTGAGTTTCCCGTGAAGAATCAATATTTGTTTGGGGAATGGTTGGTGTTTTGCGTCTGCTGGTTTCTGCTATTGTGACCTCAGGGCTGGAGCTAATTCCTGCTGTCCTTCTCCAGGTGGTTGACTTCATTTGTGGGTCAATTCTTGGAACTGTTTTCCTGGCCTCAGCCGTCATCTGCGGGGAGCTACCGCTTGAGGTCTTCAGGAAAGCGCCTGTCTTTATTTTGGGTGGTTGGAGCAGAACATCTGGTGTCTTGTAGCCAGTCATATCAGGAGCAGATGTTGAAGGGAAGGCAGCTGGACTGAGAAATACTGTAATAAGAAAGCCACTAATTATGTTCTGGATTGCTATCCTCAATTTTTACGTCCAATTGAGCATCAAGATCACCCACTTCAGAACACATTGCATTAAATCAATAATAAAGGACCAAAAAAGAGAGATGGTACAGTGAAGGATGAGGAGGTTGCTGTAAATCAGAAAACCTGGAAGGGCTCAAAAAGTTACGTTTAATGAACTGTGACTCCCAGCAAGAGACAAGACCTTGGGTCAAGTTTGTGTAAAGATATCTCTAAGATATACCTCAACAGGCTTCAGACATGGCAGCAGGTCAAATAATCTGACTCATCCTGCTTTACTACAGCAAAGACTTCTTACTTACTAGAATTAAGGCAGATTCAATAAGACTTTGGAGTCTAGTTTTGAATGCCTCTCCAAAACCTTTACCTTTGACACTTGACTTTTCTCAACTTTTTCATTAGAACTGAACTTCCTTCTGCCCGGTTGACTTGTCAAAACTACCAATGACGGTTGACTTGTCAAAACACAACTGATTAGTTGGAGAAGTTAAAGGGTTTAAAGAGTTCGTTTCATTAATCTCAAGGTAACTGCTTTGTAGCTTTGGGTGTGTATTGCTAAGTTTCTTTTCTTTCTGAATAACCTGTACTTAATGTGCAAGTGTTGTGCAACTGATGATCTGGAACCTTCAGCATCAAATACTAAAAGACTGAAATGAGTTTATGAATGTATTTAAACCTGTATGTATACCTTTGAGCCTTTTTGGATTATAAAAAATCCAAAATAAATTCACACAATTCTTGTTTTAAAGACATATGCTGTCCAATTATTCCACCGTGGAAATAGAACATTTCAAAGAAATCCTTAAAAGAACCAAATTTACTATGACACTCATGCCGATGGTGAGTGGATCTAAACTTGTGACCACAACTGTATCTAAAAAAAACACGTAGGAGCATCCATCACCACCTGCTTGTCATTTAAAATTTAAGGACCTTGTCCAACTCCACTGACACACAAAGTTATGCATCTTAAAATGAACTGAGCGTAGAGGTCAAACAAGTCAAGCTGAAGGCCCTCAGTGGACATGTGGAGGATTAAAGAACAAAGGGGATTAGGAAATCCAACTATCTGTCCCTGTGAATCTTCTGCCACAAGGTCCCATAAAAATGGCAAATAATATGCTGCTGAGTTTAATTAATGTTCTGTGCTTTACTGTAGACCCAGATTTTTTTTCCTTTTAGGGGCAGAAACTCCTGTAAACACACACCACAGAGTTCTTCTGTTACTGGAAGGATAATGTGACTGCAGGAATGCAACATCAGGCCCAGTACTTAAGCAAATAATATAAAGCACCTTGAGGCTATATGGTTAATTTGGCACTATGTAAATAAAACTGAATTGAATTGAATATGGATCAACATGATGTCTTTTAGGTGAGAATTTTGGGGTTTTTTTTCTCTTTAGATTGTGAAAGCAACTAATTTAACCCTGTATTAATATTCACCTTGACAAGTATGGGTACGTGGACCAGTGTTGTGCTCGTAGCATGCTGTTAACTTCTCTTCTTCAGTTAACAATATCTTTGTAGTTAAAATCCAGGAACCAAAAGTGAAACAATTCCCGTAGACACCCATAAATCCTGGAGTTAGGAACGTGGCTGCTCTGCCTAACTCTGCCTCAAGGGCCGGTGTCTTGCAGGTTTTAGATCTCACCCTGGGTCAACACACCTGAATCAAATGATTAGTTAATCACCAGGCCTCTGGAGAACTTCAAGACATGTTGAGGAGGTCGTTTAGCCATTTAAATCAGCTGTGTTGGATCAAGGACACATCTAAAACCTGCAGGACACCGGCCCTCGAGGCCTGGAGTTCGACACCTGTGCACTAACTGATGTCTCTAGATTAGACTTGTCTGCCGAGTTTATTGTTGGATTTTAATGGAATTATGTAATAAATATCAAGCTGTGAAGTAGAAACCAGTCTACATGGTTCAGCTTTGCTGAGGAAAATTCTAGTATTTTAGTGGTCTGTTAATTAACACTGACTGTGAAACTGCACACTCATTGGCTAATGCCTTATGACTTCAAAATAAAAGATGAAGTCACAACCAGAGGTCGGCACCATAAAATCATCAGGATGGCCATTTTACATTAGGCTTCGTTCCACCCAGAAGTCTCATTGTAACCGAGAGAATTGCCCACTACAGCTCATTGAATAGAATGCAGGTTCATGGCAGGATTTGTATTGTGACAAGTATCTTAATTGAGATAGCATTTCTTCGTCACGTCACCATAGCTGCCTAAAGACACGGTTATGTTCCTTGAATGTTGGAGAAAAAAGACAATCTCTGCATGCCTGAAAAATAATAACTGATTAGCCATTAGCCTTGAAAAATTTGGGAACACCCTCTTTGACCTAAAACAAAGCGCGCTTCAACATCGAGGCATTTCCCACCAACTGGCACAGATTGCAACAATATAAAGGAAACAAATCAAGCTGCAGTTTCGCAACAGCAGAAGTTACCAGATTATGCATGTATTTTTATATAATTACTGAGTTTTGGTTGAAGCCAAAAGTCTTTCCAAAACAACGTGAGCGGTCACAGTACAAGGCAGCAATATCAGCCATCTGGTTTCCATTCACTGCTGAGTGCTCCTCCGGGACACACGGCTCCAATGAACGAATTAACCCTTTTTTTGGATAGCTGATGCTTTAATTTAAATGTAGTTGGAACAACAACAAAATTAGCTACAAGTTTGCTGGAATGCTCGAACCAATATCACAGCAACAGACAGATGAACATATGATAAATGCTGCTGGGAAATGAACAGAGAAATTGACTATTTTTGTATTATGTGAGGCTGTAAACTGTACAGAGGGGCTTCACCCTCTCAGACAACAGCAGTATCTGATAAACTCAGGGCTGTTTTGGAAAGCAGGATTAACTATAGGAAAATAAGTGGTCTCGTTTGGGCGCCGTGTGTTTAACCTGACGTTACTTAATCACGCCTAGCTTCCTGTCAGTTTCTGCTCAAGACATATACTATTGTGGTCAGACGTTTACATCCACTCATCATGGGCACGAATGTCACGGAAATGTTGGGCTTTTAATGATTTCTTTGAACTGTTCTTTTTCCGGGGTGGAATGATTGCACAGCATGCAATGGGACAATGCTGTACAGCACTGTACAGTTAATGACTTCAAAAAAATCAAGAACTGGGCGCACACGTTTGAAGTTATGTTGGATTATCTCTAATCCACACTGGGCCAAAAGTGTACATACAGGCTAAAATACAGACAAACACTCCCACTAATATTTTGTCGGGTCCATTATGTCATTTAGCAAGTTGCACCTTGACCAGATGCGTTTGGTAGCCTTAACCAAGCTTCTGGTTCAGTCTGGTTATCTGACCACTCATCATGGAAGAGTTGGTTTGCATTAGGGTCAGTTAGCCATAGACTTCTATACAATCTGGCTTCTTCTTGAAACCAGAGGGGTCACCCCCTGCTGGGTATTATAAATAATGCACAATTAAAGAACTTCCACACTGCCTTAATATTTCCAGACCTAGAAGCTACATTTTCTGTCACTTATTCTGGTGACAGGGGCAGCAGTTTAAGCAGGCATGCCCAGACCTCCCTCTCAACAGCCACCTCCTCTCTCTTATGGGGGCAGAAGCAGATATATTCCCAAGCCAGCTGAAAGACATAATCTCACCAGGTCTGCCTAGGGGTCCACTCCCATTTGGACATGCTGGGAAAACCTCAATTAGCAGGCATGCAGGAAGCATCCACCTCAATGGCTCCTTTAAATGTGAAGGAGCAGAGGCTCACGAATGAGTGTCTCTTAGTGGAGCTCCATCTTTTATAAACTGCCTATGAGTAGTAATGCAGTAAGCCCATACTTACCAGTGCACAAAGTCCCATTTCCCACCATTCCTTTGGGGCAGGGGCCGCAGCCATAGGAGCCAAAGCTGTTGAAGCACTGCACTCCCGGAAAACAGGGCTTCCTTTCACATTCATTGACATCCTCCAGACACGTTAAACCTGCCAAAACACACACACAGAGGATGTTGATTCTGTAATCAAAAACCATCACTGGGATTAATCCTCCGCGACTGCAAACATGTGATGTCAGAACAGCCCAGTGTGTCTAAACAAAACAGCCTTAAACATCAAGGGCTTTTATTTTGTTCATTTTTGATTAAAAATCTTTAGGTTTTTAATCATTCTTACCTCGCAGCCCTGCAGGACACTCGCACCTGTACCCACCGACCACATTGAGGCACTTGCTGCCCAAGCATGGAGCCGACAGACATTCGTCTATGTCGTCGGCACAGAGTTCGCCCTGAGTACCCTCGGGACACACACACAGGTACTTCCCACTGCCGGCGGGAAAGTTAATATCCGTCACACATGAGCCTCCATTCTGGCAGCCACACGGCACCACGACAATCTGTGTTGCAGATGGGAAACACAGACACTGCTGAGGAATGTCTGGATTTTATTAATATCTAACAACATCAGTGTGTCACATTTACATCAGCAGATTACTGCTTAGCAGCTTATCCCCACTCTACCTCCACAGTGAAGGTGCTCTGGGCGTTACACTCGTCAGACAGCGTAAATCGGACAGAGCTGCTCGTCCGGAGCCCCTCCTTCTCTGGAACTGATGGGACCCTCCAGATAAGGAGGCCAGCAGGGGAGAGGACAGCACCTTCTGGTCCCTCTTCCAGCTGGAAGAGAAGCGCCGAGCCCTCGGGGTCCGATGCGGTAAACTGGAAGACGAAGTTCTCGCTGGAGAATGTCTGCAGGACGCTTTGAGGCCGGTGGAAAGTCGGAGGCTTGTTGACTGATAATGCAGACAAAAACAGACTGAGATGCACTTCATCCCACCTCTTATTCCCACCGTACTATTTACTGTCTTCCTACTACAAGCGTTTGATGACAGGAGCTTCCTGTGCTGAAATAAGCTCTTTACAGGGAACCCTGGTTTGGCAAAAACACACCTCCAGGCTTGTTCTGGAACAATCATTGTAAGCACGCATGTCCACCTCTGGACTTGAGCTTTTCTTTTCTTTTCAGCTTCATTTCCCAGTAATGTTTTGGCTGAGGCTGAGGTATGCCACATTAAACAAGAGCTAGACTGAAAATCAGTAGCAACAGGTCTGATGGAGTGACAGATCCAGATTTGACTTTCTTGTTTCAAATCATTGTCAGTATGTACAGAGGAGGTCAGCAGAGAGCTACAACAGGGAGTGACTACAGCCATCTGTAAAACACGGTGGAGGCTCTGTCATGGTTTGGGCTCCATTTCAGTCAGTGGTGTTGGAAAACTTCTCAAAATTGATAAATTATGAACACAGAAAAGTACCATCATATTTTGAGCCACTATGCAATACTATCTGGAAAGCATCTGATAGAAAGTAGCTTCATTTTTCATCATGACAATGATCCCAAACACATTATTATATAAGATGAATATACAGCTTAATTTTTATTGATGCATTCAAATTCATCTGTATATTGTGTTTTATTCTTGTGCATTTATTCCTCTGTTTTCTACTTTGTAGTTGAGTTGTGAGAAGTGAAAACTGAGAAAATAAAATCTATTTATACGTTTTAATCCTTAAAATAAGACTAACTGTTACGCTGGTCATTTATTCCAGCGTCCCTTTGCTTTTTGCATGAATCTTGCCTGTCTGTGCTGCTGTGGAAACCAACCATGTGATTTACTCCCGCTCCGAGAGTGGTTAAGTGGCAGGTCAGGGCATGCTGGGAAACCTAAACCTCTGCTCCTTTGATCTGCTAATGGAGACAAACAGGACCACAGTTGGATGGCTACCACTGCACTGACACGGTGAGATAAATGTCTTTTTTCCCTGATGTTGTTCATCTCGAGTGGACTGCAAGGCAGATGGAAAACCAAGTACACGGGGAGAATTTAATGATGGTTCTGAGTTTGTTTAGGTAGAAAAGGTTGTTCTCCTTTCAGACGGTGAGATCCACTTCGAGTTGTGTGTACCTTGGTTCACAGACCAGGTGAATTTGGAGGCGTCTGGGTCACAGAGGAGGCAAGGACTGCTGGGATTGGAGTCTCCTGCTGCAAAACACATCCCATCGATGTTGCATGTCCGCTCCTGTCAAACAAAGAGAAGCAAAACAGATCTGCTTGTGTACTCACTTTTTTTTTCAATATTAGCATGTGTTCACATTTTAAAACACATTTTCAGGTGTTTTGTTTAGTGATGAACAGGAAATCAGCTCTAAACACATCTCTACTGAAGTAAATTCAGTTTAGCTCAGTCTTGGCAGCCACATGTCTACATACTGTTTGTCTACAGCTGTTTGTGTGTGTTTTTGCTCTGGGCTGTTTGTCTGTCTCCCATAAAACACAGTTCCAGGAACAACAGGACCCCTCACGTACCTCTTTTACACTGAATGTAGAGATTTTAAATAGCCAACCGCTGCTGCTGCTTTAGTTGTTCAAGCAGCAGACCGTCTCGCACCCCCCCCCCCCCCACCCCCCCCCCCCCCCCACACCCCCCAAAGCATGTAAAATGCCTCATCACACTTTTCCACTAAACACCCACTGAATCACATCTGCATCCTCAATCAGCATCCCCTACTAGCACGGACAAACGTTGGAGTGTCCAGGTTTTCATAACATGTCACCTGTTGAGACCATGTGAATAAAAACAGACCAGCAAAAACAGAGCAGGCTGTCTCACAGCCTAATTTATGGGCCTATTGTCTCCTCCAGTGCCTAACAACTGTGCCCTTCTAGTACAAGAGTGTTTTGCCGTTCTTCAGCTGATGGCTCGGAACAAAGTTTATTTTAGCAATTATGATTTTGTGGATACTTACACACTATGGTTAGTCTTATTTATAAACTGTAAATGAAACAAGGGTATAGATTTTGGTTTTTAAAAAGAAGTTAAACCATTGTGAAAGCTTCGTAAACAAAAGAGAAAAATGATCATACGTCTCACTTGACCCATCCATCCACCCATGACCACAGTAAACATTTTATGACGTGTTTATGATCTTAACTGCTGGTTTCAAGTCTAAAGCTTCCATCACACAGGCCTAAGGACTAGTTAGCAATGATTTGCCAACCACTGGTTGCTAAGGAAAAGTGCAAATTCCTCGACCGGTTAACGAGTGATTACTGGCAGTTGCTAGCATAAAACTGGTTGCCAAGATGTATATGGTGCTTTCAAAGGGTGATCTACTGACCTGCAAGCACTGTCCACCCAGAATTGTCATAGGACCACTTGGTCAATGGGTAACATATAAGCCTATTGGCCATTTGCAATAACAAGATAACAATAACAAGATAATAACAAGAAGTTTTTAAATTATAAATGTAACTCAATTACAATAAAAGTACGGTGGCCCCTAGAGACAAAGCACGTACAAACTCCAAAACAGAACGGAAGTGCTCCAGGACGCTAGGGGCAGTGTTGAGCTTGATTTGCAAAAAACCCCGGCAAGTTTGTTGCAAACACATGGAGTTGGATACCGGCGGAAAACACCTGCAAGGATATAACAACCACACTCATATATATTCAAATAATTTAAAAAAAAAAGTTCATTTACCTTTACTATCACACACCAAATCCGGTCGTTGGTACTTCCTGGCTTGTGTAGCCACTAGGTAACAAAAGCTTGCACGTGCTTCGGAGCTTGTACGTGCTTTGGTTTTTGTACGTGCTTTGTCTCTAGGGGCCACCGTAGAAAGCATATAATCCAAGATTAAAACTTCTGAAGTGTATATAGTGACTGAAACTTTACAATAAAGCAACTGTTTCCTATGATCGACATCAGGGCAAATAAAGAATTTTAAAATTGTGAAAAGTAGCAAATGGGATTTCTCAAATTAAGGGCTCCAGATGGACAAACATCCATATTGTGGCATTTTTTCCACTTCCCTACCCTTTTATGAGTGATTTACAAACAAAAAATAAAGATGGCAAACAAATTACGCCAATTTTAATAATGAATAATAATAAAAATAATACTTTTCATTAAGATGTTATCCATCTTAACGAAAAGTATTCTTTTTATTAGCTTCCCAAGAACAAAAACATTGCTCCGTCTTGCATGCAAGTTACCTTTAACTTACAGAGTCCAGAGCGCGAGGCCTCACAGACCTGACAAATACCATCGTAGATTGTCAGCGTCTTTGCCTGGCTGTACTGAGAGCCGTCATTGCTGACCTAGTACAGAAGAAAAGGAAGGCGATAACGCAAAGATCTTTAGACAAAGCAGTCAACACCTAACAAAAGAGATTTTAATCCCAAGTTAAAATGATAATGAGCCTTGCCTTAATCTCCCAGCGTGCGTATGGTTTGTCATCCATCATGAAGTCTTCTGTATTGATGGCAGCAGTGCTCAGAGATGGTACAGCACAGTCTAAAGCCTTGGAGCTGAGGAAGGTGGCTTTTGTTCGCTGTTTTTCCCCTGGAACCCACGCTTTGTTTATGTACTGCAGAAGGAATTCAAAGGAAAGGTGAACAAAACAGCACTTGAACTCTCTTAATTGATTTTAGCCTTAGCCTCACCTTCAGTCTAGTGGCATAGCAGCTTAGGTCAGGAGAGTCAATGAAACCGAGGCCAAAGACCCGAATGCTGCGACAGTCGAAAACTCGAATATCACAGAGGCCACTGTTCTCCAAATCGGTTATCTCAACCGGTTGGCCTATTAGAAGAGAGACTGGTCAAAGGCAAGTTTTTTTTGACTTGATATAACTAACTTCAAGTTTTAAGAGATTAGTATCAGTGTGACTTTTAATCTACTTTACTCTGTAGTTGTACGTTTGGTATATGTATAACTGTTCCTGATACTCACTGACAGCCAGGCTGCAGTCATGGAAGCTGTAGTTGGGAAAACACTGGCAGCCCCACTCTGTACACTCTCCATTTCCATTGCAGAAATTGGGGCATCGCAGCGCAGTAATCACTTCCCCATACGTTCCCGGTGTACTGGCCACCTCCAAGGCTCTGTCGGTCAAATTTTCCAGCAGCTTTCTCTCACATTCATTCTCCAGGTATGGCAACAACGCCTCTTCCCAACCCAGGTCATCTTTAAGCTGTAGGTCTAGCATGCAGAGATCCACTGCCTCACCAAGGCGGCGTCCCAGCAGCTCCCGACACACTGCTCCAACAGTGGAGTTGACCAAAGCCAGTTGGCATACTTCAAGGGCTTTTGCTGAGGTGAGACCACTTGGCGTGGGCCACTGGGGTTGCACCTCTGGTCGAGCTTCCACCTGGTGATCCTCTGGGAAAAAATAGGCGTAGCTTTCCAGATCAGCCTGGCTTAGGCTCTGTGCCATTAACACAGGCTGGAATGACGCCTGTCTCTTTGGCCTGTCAACAGAAAGCAGAAGATCCTTTCTGAACTCATCGTCCAGTTCAGGATCCCTGTCACTGTTCTGATTATTCTTGCCGTGAAACCAGAGGTGCCGCCTCTCGACAGGGTGACTGCTGAAGGCAGATATATCCAGAATGCTTTCCTCTTTTTCCAGGCTCTTGATGTATTCAACTGTTGTGTCCATTGAGGGGAACACAGATGTGTAATCCACATTATCATATGCTATGCAGTCTGAGTGAGCAGAGGGATTGTACAAGTTTCTCATCCCCCTTCCAGCTTCTTGAGAAGTGCTGGATCCTGTTTGGCACCGACAGAAAGGCCTCCTGAGGTCCTGTGTCATACCAGGAGGTGTTTTGTCAAATAAACTCTCACCAGGAGCTATCCTAACACACACAAAGTAAAGAAAAACAAATAATGTTGTGGAGACTTCAGCTGAATTATGGTGGCAATAAGGAAAGATTATAATTCTGAAAATTAGAAATCCACACTGTGTCCCAGACTGACCTCCAGGTTTCTATGAAGCTGTGCAAGTCATCAGGGCCATAGAACGCACCGTCGGAGGCCTGGAAGTCATTGTTGCCGTTCCGGTCGAAGGTGCCACAGAGGCCTTGCGTGTTTCCATAGTCCACGCTGGGTGCCCGGACAGACAGGCTCATCCCCCAATCACCAACATCAGCCCTAACAAAGGCCCCGGAAGGAAAGATCAACTACAAGAGGAGAGTCACATCCAACAGCTAGTTAACATAGTCTCCTCATGCATTAAAAATTCAACTTATATGACAGATCTGAATGAAGAACAGATCATTCTTGCATGATTTTACCATGAATTTAGCCAAATAACTAGACACCAGTTTCCAAATGTCCAGATACCTACGGTGACCTTCTTCCCTTGGTGGGACTCCAGCACCCTGACCCGACTCCCCTCACTGTCACCGAGGTTCTTAAGATCAAGCTGTGGCCTCGTTTCCTGCGGTTGCCCATTGCACATGTCAAAGATGGCAAGCTCGTTCCCCTCTCGCACTACAACGCCGCAGTTACATGCAACGGAGTAGTGTCGACTGCTGCAGTCCCACTGGCGAGAATGGACTTCGAATTCCCTGGAGAGGCTCTGGTAAAGGACAAATGTGCCAGTCTGGTGGTTCTCGTAACGCCTGAGAAGGAAATGCAGATTTTTTAATAAGAATTTGAAGACTTTAACTGTTGCACTAACTGCCCTATAAATGGATTCATTTAACAAAAGCTGGAGGTAAGTTACCTGCCATCTAGTGTAATGATATGCGGGTCAGTCAAAGAGTAGCACGTGGAAGTGGGAATATCCTGGACCGTGACCTGGGGGCGGGAGGTAGAGGTCACCAGAAGAAAGATTAAGGGGGCTATACCCTCTGACCCTGTGGTCTTAGGCTTTGATGTTTTCACTGAACACAGATGAAAAAGCTCCTCAGAGACAGAGTGTCTGGAGGGCTGACATCACATCTTACATAATGTCACCGCTTGTATGGACACAACTAATGACCGCTTAGAGAGGCGCTCTTTAAGTATTATGTCAAACCATCAAACGAGTGCATGTTTGGTCCTGAACCACAACCTCTCCTTCAGTGTTAAAAAGAACTGTATAATTGTGTGTATGTGTAAACAGTATGATGGAAAAACCTGCTATTTGGAGCCATTGTAGTATTTCTCTTTAATTAAAGTAATACTTTCAATCGACATTTAGCTTTAGAAGCTGGTCCTCTCTTCCTGTTAGGCATAATGGAATCCATTGAAATGCCACTTGAAGACCCTCTATTTATCCTGAATAAGTCCAGGAACCCATTTAAGGACTGTGTTTATTGTAGGACCCTAGCACAAAGCGTCCATGGTGCCACAAACCCAGCTTTTACCCACTAGTGACCCTATAGATCTTATTAAAAGCTCCTCAAGGGCCAGAGGAGAGCCTTTGTGTGACAGTTTTTCTAAAAAAGAAAGTCGTCTTAAGGTTGCTCCACATGCCACATTTAACTTGCATGCCTCAGATTCCAGCTGTCGCCCAAACCTCCTCAGGGTTTCCTTCCAAGATCCTCACGAATGGTTTGAAATTTATTTCAAAAGTGGAAAAATCATCAAGCATCTCTCAATCTGCCTCAAGGATATTGTGTAGGACAACTGTAGCTGCAATATCTAGCTCTTCAGATCCTAGCAGACTCTGTATTCACCACACAAACAAACCCATTTCCAAAACTTTGTAACACTATATAAAATGTAAATAAAAACACAATGCAATGATTTGAAAACTTCATATAATCATATTTTATTCTGTTTTTATTCTAAATGACCTCACTCACTTTGAGGGATGTCGGGACGTAGCTTCTCCAAAGGCGTGGTGCAGAGGGTCCAGGCGAAGCACCGATCAGGCTCATGCGGTTCCCGTCACGTGTGAAATCAGTCACAGCAGTGACAAAAAACTTTGCCCGACCGCAGCTGCCTTCACTGCAGGTGTTTGGCTGGAGCTCCACCTGGCAGGCGGACAGCACCACGTTGGAGACCTCATGGCCAAGGCTGTCTGTGGATGTCAACACAGCAGTAAATTAATGTTAACAGACAGGACACAGCTGCCTGCACAACTGTAATGATGTCTTTCTTAGCCGGCTTCAATGCGATGATGTACAAGGTGAATCTGGGACTAACAATAATAAGATCCCAGAGGAAATGAGAAATGCTTGAAATTGTTTTGATTGTTTTATTAATGCGCGACTGTGGCCTCAGTAGTTAATTCAGCTGCTCTAATTTGTGTTTGGTGATTTTTGTTAGCTACCCAATAACGGGTACATTAATGCTTAAATAGGGGTAATATTTGTCCAACTGTAGTGGTTGCTGCAGGCAGTACTTAACTAAATTGCAGGTTAACCTTAAATATACTCAAGCTGTAGCTTTATTATGTCCTTGAAGATAAAGGTGATGACACAGACTCTATCTCCTGTTTTCCCACAGGTCTGACCTGGATTGTTGACAGTCAGAGCCAGAGGGACTCCACATTGGTGGCCAAAGTTGGAGGTGAAGCAGGGGATGGGGACGGTACTGTGGACGGTCACCTCGTGCTCCTTACTGTTCTCTGCTATGTGGAGCACATCTGGAGAGAACTGAGGAGGAATAAGAGTCTATGAGGTTCTCACTGAGAAATGAAACTAAAATGGGGTTTTAAAACAGAGTCAGAGGAGGCTTTACCTTCAGTCCAGCGTAGAAACTCTCACTTTCTTTTGAAGTCGATCTTGTGTGGCTGGAGTTGGCTCTGAAAGTCGACACACTGCAGGAGAACTACAGGGGAAATATCAGCTGAAGCATGAAGTCTGAATCAGCTGCTTTTAAATCATTTTTTCATCCGACTTAACAAAAAAGCCAGACCCCAAAACCCCTTTATGGTTAGGAAACCATCTCAACTCTTTATCCATAACTATTGGTTTCTTATTTAAACCATTTATGCACTACCTTTAGTGGCTACTGAAGAACAAGCATGATGATGGGACATGAACAGCAGAAACTGTAGCTACAAATAAACGCATGCATCAAATAGATAAATAACCAAAAATGAGCAAAAGTGGTTGGACTATGTCTCTAAACCTAAACATGCTAGATACTGATAATGGACAACAAAAAACAAAAATGAAAACGAGTTCAAAGAGACTTTAAAGCGATGGCTACAGTGAGTCTACGTAGAGGTCGGCATTCACTCATACTTTAACCTCAGTCTGGGTTCTTGGCTAGCTTTGTGTTAGCATCAGCAAACATCGCTTGTTAAACTATGAATCTGAAAACTGAGAAACACTAAATCTGGATGTTTAAGTAAATCACCTAATAATTTTACCTAATAATGTCTAACATTTTATACATTTTAGCTAGTTTTTCAGTTGTTTATCGTGCATGTTTGGCTCAAAAATCTAAATGTGCCGTTCTGATTTCCACTGCTTGTAGTTTTTTACACACTTGCTAGTTTCATATTTTTAGCTAGCAATATCAGCTGTTAACATTCTTTTAGTGACCAAGTCCAACGTATTTTCACTTTATAATTGTTTTCATTTAACTCATGTATCCATTTATTTTCTTTCAGTTACAGTTTCTGCTGTTCAAGTCCCATCATCACATTTGTCCTTCATGGGGTACTTGTAGCCCTTTCTGTGAATCACTGATCTAAGAGAAGTGAAAGATGAAGGTATACTGGAGTTTGAAACCACCTTTCACATTTTGATTGCTCAAACAAACTTGAGCTATGTAACTGTCAACTGATGTTGATAAACGAGAGTGGAAGAGTGCATTACCTTTTCACACTGTGTTATGAAAAAGACCAGCAGTGTGCAACTGTCACTGTATTGGTGATTCATCAAAATGTTTCCATAGCTCATAACACAACAAACCAATGCTCCAAAAGCACTAATATTTAACTCTCTTTCATGGTTTAAAAGAAATGAAGATGACCTCTGACCCTGCCCAGCTGCTATATCAACACACGCTAAAGATGAGCCCCATGAGCAAACCCAGCCCTCCGTAACATCTGCTAGACCAAACTAACACAACCCTGGTGTCCAGACATGGGAGCAACGTGGTCCACAGCTGCAAGATGACAAAAACTGGGAGTGACATCACCTCGGTGTCAAATAGTATCGCGCTGAAAAATCGAATAACTTTGTGTTTCCTAGCAACATATCACTTCTCAAGGAAATGAAAGCTATCAGCAGCCTGCGCAGTCTGGCTGTATGGAAATGAGGCCGTGCAGCAGCATGTTGACATCCTGGAAAGACAAAGGTCAATCATAACAGTTTTTACTCCAGTGCAGGGCAGGAGTGCAGCTACTCTGCCTCAGCTTCAGCTGCAAGAAGGCAATCTTGTCGACAGCTACTCATATTTAGTTGTCATTTTAACCAATCTTTGGATTTCTTTATTCTTTTGCTGCTGTCTGGTTTTAGTGCTATTAGCAATTATTCTTCCTGGTAAATCTTCAGTTCTTCTGATTATTGTCTTGCATACTGAGCTTTCAAAACAAAGCTAAATTCGATCCTCCTAGGACACAAAGATGACATCAAAGAACATCCACGTGCTAAGGTTTATGGAATAAACTATTTCCATCGCCCTAAAGGCAACCTGGTGAAGAAATAAAGCTGCTACCATTCTGATTTGATTATTAATAATAATTTGGAGCATTCTGAAAATAACCCAGAACTACAACAAACCATAAAATGTATCTGGTATTTTCGTGCTACTGTGAATCTGCTCTCTCCTAAGCCCTGAATGCAGATGGTTCTTGGTGCTGGACACTTTTTGTTTTTTGTAGAGTTTTGCTGAGGAGTCACAGTTGAAAAGGTGTTGGTAGCAAAATAGCAAACACTGCCTGCGAAGGACAAAACAAGGTTTGCATTTGCTTAATTCAATCTTGAAATCATAAACTTTCATTTGGCTTTTTGTTGCCTGTTAAAAAAATCTACATTTTTAAACAATGACCAGGAGGACATCTTGACCCACCTATCTGGTGGCTATGTCACAAACCTCAAGAAATGACCTGATTACAAGATGCAGACAAGCCAGACAAGCCAGTGGGTACCCTGCGTTGGTGTGCAATGATAGTGTAAGGTCTGCCTCTGTGTGATATTTTTCAAAGCCATTTTCCCCTTCTCAAGATAATTAAGTGTAATGCAATCTGTCTGCTGAAACTGGATAAAAAAACAAACAAAGCAAAACTTTGGCAGCCCCAAAACCCAAGTACCCGAGAATTTTGAAAAAGGAAAGCCACATGGACAACTCTGGAACTAGAAAATACACATTTTGGGATTTAGGCAAATGATAACGTGCAAAACTTCTCTTCGTCTGCAAGAAGGCATCATCCAAACAGCTGACAAGATGGTATCTCACAAGAAACATCCAGATTTAATGTCTATATCCCAAACACTTCCTGTATCGTTGTGCAAGAACAGCTACACTACTGCATGAATGAAGAGTTGCCAAGATATCAACATAAGAAACAGCTTTATTTTATATACGTGCGTCGGTTCATGTAAAAATAACTTCCTAGAATTCACTGTGAAGATGTGAATGGAGATCGGCTTAAATGGGGCACATATGGAGCAAGGCTTTTCCAACCTGCAACTGATTTAACTTCCCCACCCTTTTCTTGCATTCTCGACTGCATATGACACATGTTGCTTCTCTGCTTTTTCTCTGTGAGCCTGAACTCATGAAAAAAAAAATCAGTTCAGCATGATCATGGGCCACTCGAGGAGGTCAAACCCACCACATGTGCTCCCCAAAACTTCCAACACGGTCTGGCAGGAATTACCGTTTCTCCAAGCCTGAAGTGAACGCCATCCATCTCCACCACAGAGAAGGGCTTCAGCGTGGCTTCCTGTCTGATCTCGGCCTTCATGCTATGGCTGATGTGTCTGGCCCAAACCACCTGGAAGCCCAGTGTCTGGCTCCATGGTGGCGAGACGAAGGAGCACCTCAGGTGGACGCTGTGGCCGATGAGTTCCGCAGTGATCACCGGTCGGGAGGCCAGGGACGGGACGGCCTCTAAAAGCAGATTTGGGCAGTTGCTGAAGTCACATTAATTGGTTTTCTTTTTAATTTTTTACAGTAAATTGTGGATGCAGGGACCTTCTTTATACAGAGATGAACACATAGAGTCTTGTACCTTTGCACTGACCGTTGACTTCCACCTCCCCTGCTGGGCATAGCCTGGGCCCCAAATCTGAAGCAACTGAAAGATGAGATTCATCAAATATCTTTCTACTATTAGGCTAAAAACATATACCATAATTCATCTCTGTAATCTAAGAATAAAGTTAAGTCAGTGAGGTTTTCGTTTTCTCGTCCAAACGAACCCCTTAGAGTGGCTTGGCTAAACCATCCAACCTCAGGTTTCCTTTATTAAGGTCTTGCTGATATTTCCATCTACATCAGCTCCAACACTTTCATTAAACTTTGAACTTCTACAGCAAAAATAAAGCAGATGAATGCTCACCTCTTGCACAGTACCCCATGCATCCCTGCGTTGGCTGCAGGTAATAAACCATGAACTCTCCACAGTTTCGCACCTTGACAGAGATACGGAAAAGGCAGCAGTCTTTGGAACTTCCGTGGAAGAACTGCCAGGTGGCACAGGCGGAGAGCTGGCGGATCTCGCCAGGACGTGGCAGTGAGGTGTCTTTCAGTGACAGCCACACCGGAGCCTGGGTACCACAGCGGTTCATCTGCAGGAGGCCGCAAACAGAAACAGTCATTACCTTTATAGAGGTGGTTATTATATCCTGCACCTGTACTGGAGGTGTCTATTATATCACTTGTTTGAATGATAGATATTTAATGGTACTTTTTGGCAGTGAAGGAAGCCGTCAGTGTAGAGACTTGAAGAAATGTGAGCACAGACACCTCTGTGACAGAACTTGCCTGTCATTTTGACCATTTTACCTCAACACAGGTGGTCGGCATCTCTGCTGGCTTGTTGTTGATCCAGAACCTGTACCAGCCTGGTGACAGCGAGTGGTCACAGATCAGATCCTGGATGGCGGTGTTCTGGATTTCAGTGGAGTCAAAGTCGACACTTCGATAAGGATTGCTCAAACTCCGATGACCTCCCGGGTAACACTCTGGAGCTGAGAACAAGAACGACAAAGATGTCAAACTGAGAACTCGTGAAAGGGAAGGGGTAAAGACGCCAAAATAATGTGGAAAAGAAGACTGCGCTTTGGCATTTTCAATTTGTTCATATGCCTTAAACAAAAAGCTACAGAAAGCGTATGTTATGAGAACCTTAAGTTGATGATGTTCTCTTGGAAGCTTGCCTCTGCAGGAAAAAAGCAGTGTTTTCAAACCTTAAACCCCTTCCTCTCAATCCATCTGCTTTGAGCTAAAGGAAATGAAAACTGGACATGATTAGATCAGGTCTTTATCTGTGTCAGAGTCCTGCTGTTTAGTTGTGTAAAAGACAGACATTGCAGAAGTAGACAAAACAAAATCACAAGACTTTAGGTGAAAACTTTTAACTTTTACTCTTTTTTTGTTTCCTACGCCACTTCACACTGACCTATGAATCATTCAAGGATAAAAAAGGCCCCACCTCAAGTGATGAACCAGCGTTGTATCTACACATAATAGACAATTTAAAAAAAAGAGAAACTGATTTAAAATGTATCTTTAGGCACTATGTTACTAGCAGCTTTTCAGAAAAACACATCGTTTGTTCCCATTTTGTTAGTTGGATCTATAAAAAATGCAAGTGTTCAACAGTGAGTGTTTACAGGCAACTGTTAAACACGGTGGAGTCTATGTCATTGTTGATGCTGCATTTCAGTCTGTGGTGTTGGAGATCTTGTCAAAATTGATGGAATATGAACACAGAAACGGTGCCATCAGATTTTGATCATCTAATAACATCTGGAATCTGATTGGTAACAGCTTCTTTTTTCATCATGAAAATGATCCCAAACACACTGCCAATGCAATAAAAGCACACCTGTATAGAAAAACACACAGTGGAGCACTATCAGTCATGGTTTGGCCTCCCCAGAGCCCGGACCTCAACATTATTGAAGCAGTGTGGGATCATGTTGACAGAGAACAGAACAAAAGGCAGAAACATCCAAAGAAGAGCTTTGAATGTCCTTCAAGGAGCCTGGAGAACAAGCGGACTCAAGACTTTTGCACACTAAAGTACACTCAATATCAAAGTTAATTAATTCTCAGTCTTGCAAAGCCACAAAAAGGTGAAAAAACAATCAGTTATACACTAAACGGACATAAGCCTTGGTTTAAAGTTGAGGATGAAGGATTTAACTGAGCAGCCTTTAGTTTTAACTTCAGTATGACCTTGATGATCTCTAAACCCAGGAGTGAGAAAACAGTGTGTTTATTATAACAGAAGAATTATGTGACGAACCAGTAAGTGACCAAAACTCAAAGCTGTCTAAAGGAAAAGGTGACAAACAGAAACAATTTGCTGTTTTGTGTTAGGGTGTTGAACATCTCACCCCCACAGGTTATCTAAATTGCCTAGAATAACAGAAATTCCAGTGAGCCTCTCGCTTCTCTTAACTCGCCCCAGGAAAGGACGCTAAAACCAACGGCACATGACAGGCCTCTGAACACTGCCTGCAGCTGGAAGCTGAGAAGACGGGAGAAATTATTTCCACCAAACACGTACTTTTCCACACCGCCACACTCCCAAAAGCTCTACATCTGTGGAGTGAAATAGGTCAAACTTGTCAGCAGAGGTCTTTGTTAACAAACCTTAGAGGCAGATGAGTAAAGTCACATCAGGGAAAACAAATGTTCAGGGTATTTAGGAGGTTTTAGGAGCCACAAAGTCATGATTGGGCAAGGTAAAGTTGCCGCCAGTGATTCCAAGCCTAAACAAGGGCTTACCGGCTGGTCTGCGTGCTGACAGCCTCTTGAAACCAAATGCTTTTGTTTACACTGTCGCCTGTCTGAACGTCCACCTCGTCTGGAAGCTCCGCTGACAAGATTCGAGGTCACAGGTTGTCCAAACAACCAGGGCTTCAGGAAGGAGGTGCTGCTGGCTAAACTGTTCCAATTGGCGTCTTAATGAGTTTACAAAGAAGTGGGGGAGGTAAATGAGCAGCCCCCCTGGGGGGTTTAGAGTTATCCCACTGGGAGGGAAGACCCTCAGGAGCCCAGATGTGCAGGGACTTAACTGGGAATACTCCAGTTACTACAGTTTCTCAGCAAAAGTGTTGTGTTATCACCAAGGGAGTTGTTGGCCTTTTTCCCAGAGGGCCCACAGACAGAAACTACACAGTCAGACCACCAGAGAAAGGGCAAAGAGCCTGAATGAAAATGCTAAAATGATAGGATGATGATGAGTTACTCTCACTGATGAAAGCATTTTTGTGAAGGGTAACACTTATAATGCTTCATTGTCTTTATTTAAAAACACGGTTTGAAGCAGTAATGATAGATAACCAGAAAATACATATTTTGCCACAAGTTCCTTAAAGAGGTTGGAAAGTGGCATTTATACTACTGACAGACCCCGAAACTCTTTAATAAAACCTCAGACTTCAGGGAAAGTGAAGAAGTCTCTCATTGTGTTGGATTGTTAATCTCTAGTTAGTCTTAGGGAGGAAGAACCTTAAAAGACAGGAATTTCAACAGGATGTTTCAGGAAGAGGATGAGGACAAGTAGTTGTGTAAAGAACAGGTAGTCATTAGGACATTATTACATGACAACACGAGTCCTCTGTACTCACAGGTCGGCCTTCACCTGTGTTTGAACCCAACCTTCATTTTGTTCTGAGCAGCACACCTGTAAAACTTTTTTATCACTGGACAGTGATGCTGTTGTGTCCATAAAGGGGACCAATCTCTCTCTCTGTCACACACACACACACACACCCACACACACACACACACACACCCACACACACACACACACACACACATGCTAAAAACCTTGAGACTTATAATTCACATATATACCTAATGATAACTAACTAATTACATAGCAGCAACTTAATGCACTTAGGTATGTAGCCAAGTTCAATATGAGCATGAGAATGGGGAAAAAAGTCGATTTAAGTGACTTTAAATGTGGCATGGTTGTTGGAGGTTCAGCTGGTTTTAACACTTTTTCTTCATGGTACATCTGCAAGGTCAGCAGGTTAAATGTACTATTTTACCTGATAAGCTTTTTCTTTTCTTTACTACTGAATTTCACGTACAAATCAATAGAAGGCTGCTGTCAGCAGGACAAAATGTGCTCAAATTGTGGTAAACTTTGCTTTGGCACAGTAATGTCTGGAAACCTCTGGGAGGACCCCACATTGTTTCATTTTATGACTTAAAGTTTACAATGGTGTGCTTTGAACTGCTGCTGGACGCCCTGCAGACAAAGATGTGAGCAAGATCGAAGACAGGGTGACAGGTTGGCGTAAACTGAGCGCATTTTTGTTACAGTCAGGACTCGTAATCGGCACAATTGCAGCTCCAAGATTTTCTTTGTTTTGGTCATTGCATTCACTCCCATCCTAAATTCTGACAGCTGGGAAAACAGCAGCTCACCAAACCTGACCTTTATGTGCACCTTTTTACAGTCCTCTTTGAAATCCCAGCAAGGGAAGAAGACCAGGGAGAGCAACAATCCCTTGAAATTACTGTATAATATTAAGTAACAGTGAATTATACTCTTTAATGAGTCATAACTCTGTTTTCTGATCTTGTTTCAATTATGACCTCTTAACTTCTGACTCTCTTCACAAGTTTGACACTTTTATTTCCATTTGGGTTCAACTCGCCACATTTTTTCCAAATGATAATCAGCTCCATGTTGGTGAATTAAAGCCCACACATGCAAGACTTTATCTCTAAATGACGGGAAAATAACCCCATTGCATGAAAGAGAATATCAGATAACAATTTCTGCACCAATTAAGAATCTTTTAAAAACATCTTTAGATCAGAAGGAGAGAAAAAAAATCTTTTCTCCAGATTTAAACATCTAATTATTGTTTCTCTCTGTCTCTTTGTGATTGGCTTGGCTGTGTCCTGGTGCCTTTGAAGGGTCCATTTAACAGTTTGGAGCTGAGTGATGGGAATGCAGTCCAAGTCACGCAGTTTTCTTTCTTTTCTTTTCTTTTTTTTACACGTAACACTTTCTTATCTCTGCATTCGATTTAAGAACACATTTCGAAGTCCGCTCTCAGTCTCGCTTTTTGCATCTGCTTCTATTTCAGCTCAGATCATGGCAAAGTCTTCAAACTAGTCTTTAAAAAAACCCGGTGCGTTTGAACAAGGCATGCACTTACCATGTTGCGCTATTGCTGCTAATTGCACGACCCCCAGCAGCAGAGCGATGCGTAAAAAGCCAAAGAACGACAGGCGCACTGAACCAAATGCGCAACAGACCATGACTGCGGCTCCAGGTTAAACAGATGCAGCAGGCTCGGACCAGTCCACGGGTCCCATTGAAAGTTTGGAGAAATGTGGCGAAAGTGGCGCAAAGTGCACTTTGTCTCTCCTCCGCGCATTCGCGTTTTGGTGATTAGAGAAAAGCTTGCGCTCCGCTCGCGGGAGACTGGCTTTTAGATCACTGAGAGAGAATAAGAAGAGGAGGGGAGGGGAGTGAGAGTAAATCACGGAGATGGTAGGTGGGTCCTCTTCTCTGTAATCCCCCGAAACATCACGTGGCCACAAATCAATTAATCATCCATCCCATTCGTCTTCATCAGAGCTGCACAAACACGCCGTGCTCCTTGCTGGCTGTTTAGACCTACGGCTGGAGAGCCTGGGGACGCAAAGCTGTGCGTCAGTGTGAGCAAAGTGAAACTAAAACAACAGTTTAAAAAGCGTCACAGAAGCCCACCAGGGAGAACATGTGCATGTTTCGTAACGTTCTCCTCCTCAACCACAGCGGAATTACTTTTAAGTCTTTAAATCCATTTTTATGTGTTTTGCCGCTTTCTGCACATGATGAAATAAACACGCATTTTTGAGCAAAAACATCACAAATTTTCGCAGAGACAACATCTCTGCAGCAGACCGCGCACACTGTGTAACTGCAGTGCATATGTGCGCTCCTGTGCAGCTGTATGTACTCAGCGCATGCAGTGAGAGCACGAGTGCAGCTGCGGAGGAAGTGAACGTCCAGTCAGGCTTTACTTTAGAGGAACAGGATTATAAAATGATGCACGAGAAATGAACAGAGTTACTCATAACTCATAGGTTGTTAGCAGACACTGCAGATAAACAAAGAATGCACTGATTTAGAAGCATATATCCAAGCAAATGCTTCACAACTGTTGGCACAGGGGGCACATGAGAGCCCCAAAATGTTTCTCATTCTTAATTGATATCAGATTTTAGGACCTGTTTTGTCATGTTTCTTGTTTTGCAATGTTTACATTGTTCCCTGAGTCTGGACTGCATGAAGGCCAGTTTGGCAGGAAATATGCTGGACTAAGGAAGACCTTCTGTTAAAAAAACAAAACGTCAGGATGACGGCGCATACTGCTTCAAACCTGGATAAATGTCGGTCAGCTTTAATGGTGCCTTCGCAGATGTGCAAGTTACCTCTGGCATGCGCGCTAATGACACACCCACGTACCAACTTGGACGGTGGCTTTGAAGCGTGACCTGATGACAAGTCAGATCATCCCTCTCGTCTTATTAGTTTCCCACTTCACAGCAATCAGCTCAGTCCACCTAAATAAGGCGTTTCCTGGCTCAGAGTGGGTCTTTGGGGTTGACTTGCATACCAAAGCAATCCTAGTCTGCATAGAGTTTACAGCTAACAACTCAATGTTAGCTAAGACAAGTCATGCAGGTCTAGAGACAGTTTGGCAACCTCTTAGCAACGTTTGGTCGCTAGGGAAAAATTTGTATTTCCAAAGTTTTGGAGTTCGCTGGTAGATGCCACAGATTATGGATAACACTGATTCCTTCAACAAGAAAACGAATCAGAGATTATTTCTTATCAGGATGTTTAGAGGCTCTGGAGTTACCCACAACGTTTTGGAAAGAGTTTAACTGAGCTTGACTGAAAGCATTTAAAATCCCAGTCTCCTATGGTAACCTGACTGTGGCGATTAGGAACAAACAGGCAGTTCTGAACAGGATTGTCAGAAGTACCAGAAAAAGTTTTGGTCACTGTAGATAACAGCAATGTTATGTTTGTCCATACTGCCTCCTGTTGCTGCTGTTACGGAGAGTTCCAGCAGGTGTCGCTGTGGTTCTCTCTAGGGGTTATGTGTACTTCCTGTTACGAGTGTACAGACGTTCATGTTGGCTGCTAATAAAACACCTGGCATACAATTACAGCGGACTGATTATTATAAGCAAACCTACATGGTGTCAGAAGTGGGATATATTAGAAAGCCTGCACAGTCCAAGAAGAAAAGGGGAGCCGGTAAGGACGACGAAAAAAGCAATCACCGCACAACATGGCGGACGGATTTCGGCGCCCAGATCCTCTCATCTTTGACGGCAACGTCGCTGAAAACTGGCGTAAGTTCGAGCGCGAATATGACATCTTTATCGCCGCTGCCCACAGTGACAAAAATGCTAAGACTAAGGCCTATATACTCCTCAATCTGGCGGGACCAGAGGCCATTGAAAGAGAGCGATCATTCACGTATGCCCCCGCAGTCATATCAGCTGAAGGCATAGTAGAAGTTGCCGCGGAATCGAGGGAAGACCCCGCATGTCTAAAGGGAAAGTTCAGGGAGATCTGCAACCCAGAGACCAATGTCATAATGGAGAGGCATAACTTTAACAAAAGACAACAGAAACCCGGTGAAACCATTGAAGCATATGTGAGCACGTTAAAGAACATGGCCAGAACCTGCAGCTTTGGTGCACTACAAGACGAGTTAATCAGAGACAGATTAGTATGTGGTATAACCAGTGACAGCGTCAGACGTTCCCTTCTTAAAGAGATGGAACTCACTCTTACCAAGGCGGTGCGTATATGCCAAATAAGCGAGCTCACAGATCAACATAGCAAAGCCCTCTCTACACCAAAGCATATTACATCTGCCAGTGTGGACACTGTACAGATTAAACATGGCAAGTTCAAAAGGAAAACAAATAAACTTCTAACGAACATTCAAAATTGCAGAAACTGTGGCGGTTCGCATCCAGCCAAATGGGAGCAATGTCCTGCTTTCGGACAACAGTGTCACGTCTGCAAAAAATACAATCATTACAAAAAACAATGCAGATCAGCAAAACCACATCACAGAGGCAAGCAAGTGAACCAAATTTCAGAGGATGCTGACCCAGACAGTGATGAGGCATTTTGCATTGAGCACCTAACAATGGAGGGCGAGAACAATCACAACAAAGAAGGATACTGCACAGTCAAAGTTTCTGACAAGGCCCTCAAACTAAAAGTAGACACTGGGGCAAAGTGCAACGTAATCTCACTAGACACTTACATAAAGATCGGCAACAACGAAACCCTACTCAAGTCACAAAAACAGGTAAATCTCGTTGCTTTCGGAGGCACGAAGATCAAGACCACAGGCACAGTTACTCTCAAGTGCAAGCTAGCTGGACAGTTGTATGACCTGCAATTCCAAGTTGTAAAACACGATGTGCAACCCATCATCGGATTAAAGGACAGCATGCGAATGAAACTGGTTAGTTTCAGCAAGGAAGTCTACCAGGTTGACACAGATCAGGATGAGACACTGGCGCAGAAAGTGTTTCATGAATACACAGACCTGTTTAAAGATGAAGTCGGTGACTTACCTGTAACTTACTCAATGAAACTCACTCCAAACGTGTCACCTGTCGTCAACCCTCCAAGACGCGTTCCTGTTCCTATGCAGAAAAGAGTTAAAGAGGAACTCCAAAGAATGCAGGCCCTGGGAGTAATTGAACCAGTGGAGGAGCCCACGGAATGGGTATCTAACATGGTCGCAACACACAAAAAGAATACAGATGATGTTCGTATCTGCATTGATCCAAGGGATCTGAACAAGGCACTAATGCGACCTCACCATCCCATGCGAACTGTGGAGGAAGTAGCTGCTCAGATGTCGGGAGCAACCATCTTCTCAGTTCTGGATGCAAAGAGCTCCTTCTGGCAAATAAAACTAGATCCTGCCTCATCTCTTCTCACTACCTTTGCAACACCTTTCGGCAGATTCAAATTCCTGAGGATGCCCTTTGGCATCAACACCGCTTCTGAAGTCTTCCAGAGAGCCATGGAACAAATATTCATGGGATATCCATGCGCAGTGATTGTGGACGACATCATAGTGGGAGGCAAAGGAATAGAGGAGCATGACAAAAATTTAAAAAAGGTTCTGGAGCGGGCCAGACAAGTAAAACTCAAACTGAATCCAAAAAAGTGCAAGTTCAGACTTAAAGAAGTGAGCTACGTGGGACACATATTCACTGACGAAGGACTAAAAGCAGATCCAAATAAAATCTCCGCGATCAACGAAATGCCACCACCAGAGGACAAGACGTCTCTCCAACGTTTCCTGGGAGTGATCAACTACCTGGGCAAGTTCATCCCAAACTTAAGTGAACTGTCAGCACCACTTCGTCAGTTGCTTCACAAGGATGTGGTGTGGAGCTGGACTCAACATCAGCAGGATGCTTTCAACAAACTTAAAACATGCCTCACTAGCCCACCAGTACTTCAATACTATGACATGCACAAGCCAGTGACTCTCACATGTGACGCTTCCCAGCATGGTCTAGGGGCTGCATGCCTTCAGGACGACAAACCTGTGGCATATGCATCAAGAACTTTAACTCCAACGGAGAGAAGGTACGCTCAGATAGAGAAGGAGTTACTAGCTGTAGTGTTCGCATGTTACAGGTTTTACGACTACATCTACGGAAAGCCAGTGGTGATTGAAACTGACCACCAGCCTTTGGTCACAATCCAAAACAAACCTTTCCACGCAGTCCCGGCACGGCTACAGCGCATGATGCTACGATTACAAAAGTTCAACTTGACTCTGGTGTACAAGAAAGGCAAACATCTTTACATCGCAGACACACTCTCTCGCACACCAACGCTGGATGAGCAACCTCTAAAGGAAGAGGGGCGCGACTTCGAGGTAATGTCACTTCAGCTCATCTCACCAAAACGCCTACAAGAGCTCACCGAACACACCTCGAAGGACGCTACCCTACAGACACTTGCTCGCTACATCCAGCAGGGGTGGCCAAAACAAGCAAGTAGTGTGCCTATAGGAATAAAACCATTCTTCAGCTACCACGATGAACTAATCATCGACAACAATGTCATTATGAAAGGCAACAGAGCCATCGTTCCAGCATCACTACATGAAACCTATCTGCAGGAACTACACAAGGGACATCCAGGCATGGAGTCTACAAAAAGGAGAGCAAGGGACAGCGTATTCTGGCTGACAATACACTCTGACATTGAGAACAAAGTCAAATCATGCAGCATTTGCAACAGTCTAAAGCCTCACCAACAAAAACAACCCCTGAAACTACACCAAATTCCTGATCTTCCCTGGTCCATCACAGCCACAGACATATTCGAATGGGACAACCGCCACTACCTTGTGCTCGTGGATTCGTATTCTGGATGGTTTGAAATAGATAAACTTGAAAACCTAACATCTGCCTCAGTCATTAACAAACTCAAACACCACTTCTCAGTACATGGGATACCACAGAAACTGTACTCAGACAATGGCACCCAGTTTACCAGCCAGACCTTTCGTGAGTTTGCCACACACTGGGAGTTCATACATGTCACAAGCAGCCCTGAGTTCCCTCAGTCAAATGGACTCAGTGAAAGAGCTGTCTGGAGTGCTAAAAGACTCCTTGAAACATCAAAAAGAGATGGAACTGATTTCTATTTGAACCTGTTACATCTACGCAACACGCCACGAGACAACATTCTTGGCTCACCAGCACAGAGGCTGCTATCAAGACGAACGCGGTCAACCCTTCCTGTGTGCAAAAAACTGCTAACACCAACAGCAAAAGTGACAACCACTATCAAAACTCAACTCACGAAAAAGCGTAAAACTCAAAAACAGCACTACGACAAGTCCAGCAAGCTGCTCAGTCCATTAACACCAAACGAGGTGGTAAGATTACAAACACAGAGAGGACATGACAAGATTGGAGTTGTAAGTAAGGTATGTGCTGAACCTCGCTCTTATATCGTTGAGTCGGGTGGAAAAGAATACAGGCGCAACAGACAACATCTTCTGCCTGTGAGCGAGCCTCAACCCAAAAAGTTTGCTACAACACAAGATGAACTGGACACATCTCGACGAGCGGATGAAACTAAACCTAATAAAACACAAACCAACAAACATGGAACAATTCAAGTTCAACTCGACCCACCACAACATGGCACGAAACAGTCAGAACAGGTGATAACACCTACACAATGCCAAGTACGCTCTGATGACAACTTGTACCGAACCAGATCTGGTAGAGTGTCTAAACCGAATAGTAAATACGTGGATTAAAAGCACACTGGTGCTGTATCTTCTGTTTTGAAATGTGTTTTATCTCGTGTTATGTTATTGCATACTTGTCGCAGTTATGACAATGATTACTGTGAATTTCATTTGATATTTGAACCTTCATTTTGTTGTGAAATCCATAATCTGATAAGTTCTTCCATTACGGTGGTGTTGTTTGATTTGGGTTTGCCTGAAAAGTGCAAAACTAATAAGAAAAAAAAAAAAACTGAAAAGGGGGATGTAGATAACAGCAATGTTATGTTTGTCCATACTGCCTCCTGTTGCTGCTGTTACGGAGAGTTCCAGCAGGTGTCGCTGTGGTTCTCTCTAGGGGTTATGTGTACTTCCTGTTACGAGTGTACAGACGTTCATGTTGGCTGCTAATAAAACGCCTGGCATACAATTACAGCGGACTGATTATTATAAGCAAACCTACAGTCACCAACGAACTTCATTGGATAAGCTGTATCACCATGCTGTCTGTAAGGAAAGCCTGGTCTATTGTTGCATACCGAGAAAATGCTATTTATTCGGATTTTGAACTAATTGCATCTTGAAAAAGTGTGAAATCAACAACTTTCAAAAGGTGGAACTTTTACTTCATAGGCGTCAGACACGTCACAGTTCCTCTACATCTTAGAAAGTAGTTTCATGAAATTTATGGCGGACAGTCTTATGGCAAGCAAAGTAGTCACAATGTAACTAACTAAACCAGCTGATTTAAAAAAATAAATAAAAATACAAAAATTTGTATTTTATGCCTGAGTAAAATACAAATTGTGTAAATAATTGTTTTAAATAAAATCTAAGAAAAAGAAAATCGTAATCATTGCTGGTGATTTTCCTTTGTTGGAAGGCTCTTTATTTGAATGTAGGAAAAACTCAGAGAAGTTGGTGACTTTCCTGGATTCTTTTTCTTTTCTTTCTTTGTTTGTTTTGAGTTTTACCTTTGCATCTGTGAATGTGGAGCTCATGCACTGAATTACCTTATTCTGAAACCCCTAGACTCTCTCGGATGCTCTTTTTACTTAGTATTTTCTTCATTCTCTTTCCCATAAACACATATCAGATGAAAGGGATTGAATTATGTGGGAAAAGCCTTCAACTTCTTCTTCTGGTGTGCCACATGATAGGAAAGCCCTTCTGACCAGCAGCCACTGGAAAGCCTCTGTTCATTATCTCTTCATGTGACTAAAAACAGTTTGTGACTGAGATGATTTCGCCGCGGGGGGGAAGCATGAACCCAGAGAGCAGAAACATAGAAGGTCGCCCTCCTGAGTTTAGAGTAAATATCAGGTGCTGGAGGCCGTGGAGACAGAACGACATACCTTTCCACTAAATCAAAGAGCTGAGAGGAGCAGCAGGTGTTCTGCAGTCCCCCTTTCATTGAGACTTCAGCTCTGTGAGAGAATCTCAGATCTTTAGCTTTCAGACTCACAGAGCTAGATGTTTGTAGCAGAAACATTGTGAAAACTGTATAATTTGTGTCTCTGTGTAGATGGAGAAAGGACGTATTATTTGATATATGGTGCTGCAGCAGTGAAGTATTACATTTAACTTAGTAACCTTTTAAAAATGGTTGCTGAGATTCAACCCAACAACATTCCTTCAACACAAAACCTGCTTTAAGAGGAAATTTGTTGAGGTCTTTCTGCCTGTTATTTCCTGTTTATCCTGCCTCATTTGTGTGACATCAATTTAAAGAAGAAAACAGACAAAGAAACTCGAAAAATACATTTAAAGTCACAATGTGCCCAAACAGGTGTTTTCAATATTTTAATGCTTATGGCAAAAGAAATTAACATCCACCAGGGGGCAGCATTTTACCAGCATGTTTGTCGAGATGTATTGAATGCTAAACTGTTGAACAGCTGATGCCTTCCGCCTTCTGCTTTCAGGTAACAAGGAAATAATATACATTTATTCATCTGATTGGTGGCAATAAGTCGAAATTTTGACTCATTAATTCGAAATTCTGAGCAATGGATGACTTTTTTTCCAGTGCCCAAACAAATCTTCCATAGTACGACCAGTTGATGTTTTCTTTAGCCTTCCAGCGACTTGCCTGATTAAATAAATACAACGGTAAATCGCTGCGCCACCATGTGGCAGAAATTGGTATTGCATAAAAGTGCAGCCCGGCACTAATTTGCAGCATGTAGATGTTTTAGACATAAAGACGTCTCAGTGCTTTCTTTAAATTCTGTTATAGGTATTTTTTACAGGTCTTTATGTATTTTTAAAACAAGATAGGACATAAGTACATTTAAAGTACCAGTAATATCACTGTGTACAGCATGTTGTCAAACATACTGTACACAGTTTTTGTTTGGTAAGTCATCTTTTTCACACCTGTCCTGGAGACATTTCATCCAAATTAGACTGCAGACCGGTGGTGGCTAACTCCTGGCGGGTTAGAAAACATTATCTGCCGCCTCCTTTGATGTTTGTGCCCTGAGAAAGGACAAGAGCGGGGGGATTCGAGCTCCTGCCTCCTGAGCACTTCCAGATGTCACAAATCCTCTTTTACTGTGAGAAAAACAAGGGAAGAACATACTGGAGGCCTGTCTGGAGCTACAGTGCCCCCAAACATCTTGCAACCATACCGCTTTTGCACTCTTAAAAAAACCGTGAGTCATTCTCGACACGTCTGCTAGTCTGACTTTTATAAACTCAAGCTTGGCTACTTCTAAACATGGCATGTTTTTCACACCAGATTACATCTTTTCTGTTGGGGAAAGAATCAAAAGCTTTACATAATTTTTAAGAGCGCAGTGAGAGGAAAACGTGATCACTGATTGCTTTGTTTACATCTGTTAGAGGAGTTACGACAAGCTAATTGGCAATTATTGCCTCCAGCCCTTGTGGGAAACACAAATGAGGAGCTCGTTTTCTAAAGCGTTTCATCGTAGCGCTGGGGAAACGATCACAACTAGAGAGTTATTGTTCAGCATCTCAGGTCAGAGGTCAATCAGCTTGAGATAGGTGTTGTCTGAGTTGAACTGATGTGATTTTTAAGCCACCAAGAGATTGTAACAGATTTTCAAGGATACAATGTTAAGTGATTTTGGTGATTTAGGTGACTTTGACCGTGTCATGGTTGTTGGTCTGAGTATTTCAGAAACTACTGATCTGCTGGAATTTTCCCACACAGCTATCTCCAGAGTTTACAGGGAATGATCTGAAAGAGAGAACCTACCCAGTGAACAGCAGTTCTGTGGGAGAAATTGCCTTGGATATGTTGGAGGAGAATGGCTAGACTGCTTAAATAACAGGTAACTTAAATAACACTTGTTAAAACCAGCGCAGAAGAGCATCTCAGTAACAGCAGAAGAGCAAGCTGGGTGCCACTCCTGTCAGCTAAAAACAGGAAATTGAGGCTATAATTCACACAGGCTGACCAAAACTGGATAATAGAAGATTGAAAAGCATTGCCTCGTCTAATGAGTCTTGATTTCTGGTGTAATATTTGTGTGGTAGGTCAGAATTTGGTGTAAATCAGTGGTCCCCAACCCCCGGGCCATGGAGCAGTACCGGTCCGTGAGTCGTTTGGTACCGGGCCACGAGAGTTGAGGCTCGGTTGTGAAATGTATGGTTTTCAGGGGTTTTATCGTTAACTCAGTTTCCCTGGGTCTTTTCCCGTGTTGTAGTTGTGTGTCTTATTTTGCAAGAAATATTTACGCATTACCATAGCGACCAGAGCGCATTAAGGGGCAGACAGGAGGATGTTACTCTCAATGTTGTTGGCACATTTCAGGAGGACGCTGCTAATGAAGTTACACAATTACACAGTGAATTCGTGTTTATTATTATATTTACAAAATACCACAGGTTTTTTCTTGGTCGTATCATTTTGTTTTGTTGTATTTATCTGCAACACCTTAAAGGCTAGTCCGTGAAAATATTGTCTGACATTAAACCGGTCTGTGGCGCAAAAAAGGTTGGGGACCGCTGATGTAAACAACATGAAAGCATAGATCCATCCTGCCTTGCATCAACAGTTCAGACCCTTTTTTCCCTTTTAACAGGAGGAAACCTCCAGCAGAGCCAGGCTCAGAAGGGGCATGTCCATACCTTTGTGACTACAGTGTACCCATCTTCTGATGGCTGCTTCCTGTACTCCACAGTCACCAGATCTCAATGCAATACAGCACATCTGGGAGTGGAAAAGGAGATTCATATTATTGATGTGCAGCTGACAAATATGCAGCAACTTTGTAATGTCATCACATAATTAGAGACAAAATCTCTAAAGTGTTTTCCAGCACCTCATTGAATCTATAATGAAGAATTAAAACAGTTCTGACGGAAAATTCACGCCAGTATTAGCAAGGTGTAAAAAAATCATAAAATCTTCTAAAAGTACCAACTGATTGTTAGGGGAAAAGGAAGAACCCACCTCAAACATCTTTACATGTTGGATTTGATTCAAGAATAAAGTTGCGTCTTGCAGTGAAACAGAGGTGTACAACTTAACACCTTTAAAGCATGACTTAGTGTTGTCCAGCCAGCACCCTTTCTGTGACACACAGGCCAGTGCAAGGTGACTTTGACTAGTGTAGTGCCTATAAGAGATGTTTAAAAAACTCCTTCTGCTCAATGAATCTATCATTTGAAAGACTTCTGAACATGCTGGCAGAATGTCTGTTACAGAAAATCAGTCAACAGATTTGATTGAGTTAACAAAGCCAGAGAATCAGTAATTAAAACCCTGATCGCTTTTTCACTTCTGCTCACTGTCCTCACTTTTTGTCTGCTCTTTTCTCCCAGACAAAAATCTTGTGTCCATTTTATTCTATCAAAATGTGTTAAAACCAGTAAAATAATTTTTACATGCATGCGATAACATTCAAAAACAGTGGTAGCAAGCATGTGTGGAAAAATTCCCAACACTGCACAACATTGGCCTGAGGCAGCATAAAGAAAAGCAGAAGTTTTGAACTCTCTCTCGCTCTCTCTCTCTCTCTCTCTCTCTCACTCACACACACACACACACACACACACACACACACACACACACTGCATTTTAAAAATGGGTTATGGCATCTTAAAGGTACAGTCAGTAATTCTGTACTCCGATATACACACAGATTAATGTTTAATGATGTCTCCCAACAACTGAGTTCTCATAATACTTATAATCAATGTATGAATAATACACAGGAGCAGGTTTGCAGTTTGTGGAAGCAGCCATGTTGCTCCACCATATTTGAATACAGTGGCTGTGAAGGACGCTGCTGTAGCCAAACTAAGAGACCTGTGACTAAACTTTCACTCAGGGGCGATTTTAGCCCAGTTTTGGAGGTGCTTCAGCACCCCCAAAATGAATCAAAGCACCCCCAAAGATGTCTTACTTTTTTTGAAAATATTTGCTGTTTGTGGGACACACTACTAAAAGTATAAAAAGCATACAGTACTTAATTGAGATGGAACATTTTAACAACAAAAGTATAGATAACCCCTCCCCCCTCCCAAAATGGTTTGTTCCAGCTCGGCTCTCTCCTACTCGCTCTAGCACCGTTGCTGCCAGTAGTGATGGGATATCCGGCTCTTTTTAGAGATCCGGCTCTTACGGTTCGCCTCACTAAAAAGAGCCGACTCTTTCGGCTCCGAACCGGCTCTTCCGGCTCCGAACCGGCTCTTCGGTTTGTTTTGTTGCTTTAATTAATTTATTATTAACAATAATATAAAATTATGCACAAAAGGAATTACTAACGTAAAAAAAAAAGTGGTTTTATTTATATATTTTTATATATAAATATATGCGGTGGCCCCTAGAGACAAAACACGTACAAACTCCAAAACACATTTCTAGCATGAACTGAACTTCCAAAGCAGAGCTACTAGATCACATAAATTACACAATTGAAAGCATGTGTGTATTTTTGTGTATTGTTTGTGTATATATGAGTGCCTGTACACAGGCATATATTCAAATAATTTAAAAAAATGTTCATTTACCTGTTATTACCACACACCAAATCCGGTCGTTGCTACTTGCTGGCTTGTGTAGGTAGGTAACAAAAGCTCAACACTGTGTCCTAGCATCCTGGAGCACTTCTGTTGTCTTTTGTACGTGTTTTGAGTTTTTATGTGCTTCTGAGTTTTTACGTGCTTCGGAGTTTGTACGTGTTTTTACGTGTTTTGGAGTTTTTACGTGTTTTGGAGTTTGTACGTGCTTCAGAGTTCGTACATAATTTGAAGTTTGTATGTGCTTTGTCTCTAGGGGCCACCGTAAATATACTTTTATTTATTCACTCCACATAAAACGTAATAAATAAATCATATAATACAAAAATCAACTATTCACATTTCAACTTTTAACTATTTAAATTTTCAGCTTTTTCCTTTTAAACAAATTTAAAGTGAAACAACACAAAACACTGCAAACCACAACACAATTAAATATAAATTAAAATATGAAAAAACAAAAAGAAGATGCATATTCTCTGTCATGTGGACCTGCATGAATAAACTTTCTGAATCCTTTATCATCCGCAACTGAAAATAGTTGTGGATGATTACTATACCTTTCTAATGTGACGTTGTTGTCCCTGGCTTTCTCTCTCTCTCCCTCTGGCTCTGTTCCTGTGCTACTGAGAGTAACTACCGCCCCTCCCCCCTCTGCCCAGCGGTAAGCACAAGGTTCGCGTGCTGAGTGAAGCAGAAAAAAAGTGCGAGAGAGAGGGTGAGAGAAAGAAAAAAAAACCCACGTGACGGCTCGCGATAAGGAGCCGGCTCTCGTCGTTCACGTCAAAGACCCGGCTCTAAGAGCCATTTCGTTCGCGAACGACCCATCACTAGCTGCCAGAGCGATGGTGGCTGAGACGCAGCAGAGCGGAGGTGGAAGTGCCTGGCTTAAAACAGGACATATTAGCTGCATTTAACTTTCAGTTACTCTTTATATAGTTAGGTAGGAGTCAGACCCTGTTTCTTTTTAACTGAAAAACATTACACCAGGTAACCTGCTGTGTTGAAAATAGGGCTGCCACGATTAGTCGACTAGTAACGATTGAAGCTTTGTAAGATCACAAAAGAAGCAGGAACAAGTAGTAGAATTTAAGAGTGTAATAACGGACTGAAACAGAAGATGGCAGCACAAGGATGTCAGCTGCCGTTAAACCCAGAAGAAGAAGAAGGAGCTGTGTCCCAGAATTCATAGCGCAGTGTCAGCTCAGTTTCCAACAATGGCGGCAGCTAGTTAGTTTTAATATTACTTTTATTATTCTTTCTGGGTCACAAAATAAACGTTTAGCATATTTTCAGGCGAGAATGTAGCTGTGCAAACCTCAAATATCTGCTCAAGGCACCACATATTTTCAAAAGCGCTCCGACGTAGCTCGATAGCTAGCCGGGGGCAAGCCTCACTAGAGCCGTGAGAACACCGGACTCCGGCAAATCGTTTTCAAACATACTGCGGTCTTTCACTACTCAGGTTAAACATATATAAGTCACTTAGATAACTTCAAAATGTTATTGTTTGGCTTTTTTTAGTATTTTATTTGTTCCTGAGTAAATCGGTTAGGCTGAGATTAAAGTTATAGTTTTTACACAGCTGAATAAACGTCAAGCAGACAGCTGATTATCAGAAGTGTGAGATGTTTGAGAATATACTCCGGTGTCCTGTTATATTTTAGATAACAATGAGTTTATTAAACTTCACCGAAACAATCTGCAAATTTCATTAAAATTTAATAAACTATCATCTTGTCTTTATTTTTAGCTAGCACATACCTTAAACACTTAGAGCTGTAAGCTAATGATAGTTATATAAGAGCAGATGCATGCTGGTGCAATAAGCTGTACGCTGTACGTCCAATGGATGATGATCTGATTAGTCGACTAATTGCAAAAATAATCGGTGACTAGTCGACTATCAAAGTAATCATTTGTGGCAGCCCTAGTTTAAAACGTGTTTTCCGACGATGTTTGCTCTGTAGTAAAATTAGCCATATTTGACTGCCCTGTTGATCTCATTGAAATGTATACAGCCTGTTTAAAATCTAAAACTTAACATTGTCCGTACCTGCTGTTGTTACCACTGTCCTGTTTGAAATGTAATGAGAGAAACTGGTCATTTTGCCATATGTGCATGTGCCGATATTGAACCCAAGGTACTAACTAGCTAACTGACTGGATGCCCATTAACCTTATAACTCCTGTTGTTTGTGTGTGTGTGTGTGTGTGTGTGTGTGTGTGTGTACAGATTGTCAGTCCAAAGAGGGAGAGAGGAAAGAGGGGAACATGAGGACAAAGTACAAGATCAGGAAGTACCAGGTAAGAAAACAGACAGGGAGTACTAACAGACAAAACAGTAACTGTTTAACTGGCAAAGAAAAAGAAAGACAAACAACTAATTTTACTCATACAATCTGGAAGTTGTGTTCTCCCTATATTAAAGCTGCTATACAGAATCTGCAAAACAAACTGGGTTGTCAGCCCTGGCACTGCATTACCATATTGAGCTTCAGTCAGAGGAAGTCACGGTTGCCAAAGACTTTATAAAGCTCAAGAGTGAGGCTGGTGCCATTCCAGATATGTTAACATTGTACAATCTTCTGGATAATCAGATCTTCACCACACTGAAAACTGTTATTTAGGTTGCCCTGACAAACCCAGTTAGCAGCTGTAGCTGTGAAAGGTCTTTTAGTGTCTTTAATCCGCTCCATACCTGGCTGAGAAGGACCATGGGTCAAAGCAGACTCCAGCACCTGGCTGTGATGTCAGTTGAGAAAGAGATGCGTGAGAGACTCGACCACCAAAATGTGATAGACAGATTTACCAACCTCAAGGTGAGGCGACATAGGTTAAGGGAAAAGAAAAAATCTGCAGAGCCACAGTAGTATCTGCAGTAAAGATATTTTCATACATTGTATACATTGTACCAAAGGCCAAGTGTCTCCATTTTCTAATAATATTTTGTATATTTCAAGGACTTCTATTTTTGGAGTGTATTTTTTATGTATCTGTATTGTATTATACATACACTTTAGAAGTGAACCCTCTAGCAGATCATTACAACCCTCTAGCAGATCATTACATGAGGGAACCTTTTAAGAAAACAAGCGCGTCCATGCTCACAGGTGTACACACGGGTGATCACACACACAAACTACACCCTTTTTGGCTCCTACCTCAATGCACACTGTGCTGTCGATCTTACGTGCTGCACAATAATGTTTAATATTTAGTATTTACTGTCATATTCCCATATATCATTGTGATGTTGTTTATTGTATTATTCTCGTTTTCTTCTGCTTGTTTTCTTTTTTCTTTCTCAACAGGTGATCCAGGTGATCGATATATGTATTTTTTTTTTTTTTTTTGCTTATTCTGTTGGTTTTTGTTTTTTGCCCTTCTCCCCCGTCCCTCTTCTCAACTGTTTTTCTTTCCCTCTTTCTTTCTCCCTTTTCTTTCCCCCAGTCAAGTCTGTCCCGTATTCAGCAAGTGAAAATAAAATAAAGAATAAAAGGTGAATCAAATGGACCATTACGGCAAAGCTGGGATGGTCAATTTGGTAAAGAAAATCCGTTGGGCATCTTTCTTCGCCTTTAGACAATAATTCTGATGGCAAAAGAGCCAAACGGGACAGGCAAAAAAAAAAAAAAAAAAAAAAAAAAAAAAAAAAAAAAAATGCTGTCTAACCTAAAATGAGGACGTGGGCCCAGCTAGTGAAAATCCAGCTTTGAGATCCCTTCCCAGACACCTTAACACTCAGTCACACATTGGGTCATTTGTTCTCAGTAATTTACATGATAGGGTGGGGCAAGGTCTCACAATCACCTGAAACCTTGGCTGATTGTGACCAACACCCATTTTTACACCTTGGCTGTGATTAGGCAGAGGGACAACAGGGAGTCCAAGACCCTCTTAGGGACACTCCCAATAGGGCTTAAAATCTGGGACTCTCCACCAATTGCTCTTAGAACTGAAGAAGCTTCTCAGGTGAGAGGTGAAACTTCTTCAAGAAACTTAAAGAAGTCCAGACACTTTTCTTTCCAGCTCCTTAGACTCTGTACTGTACATGAAATTTTAAAACAACATACACCCAGATATAGTGTATGCTGTAGTAGACAGGGGGACACCTAAACCTCCAGGAGCTGCTCGTCTATGGAAACAAATGCTGTGAAGTTCCTGGCATGCATTTTTTATCACAGATGTTAATGCAAGAGGAAGTTTCAAACTCTGCAGTTGCTGGGCCAGCAGAGTACTATGTAACTTTATGTTGTCTCTTACTTTGTTGCTGAGTTACTGTGCTTCCTTACACCTTCCAGTTTGCAATAATACCACTTACAGATGATTGTGGAACAGCTAGGATGGAGAAAATTTCATGGACTCACTGATCACAATGATGGCATCCTATTCCAGTACCACGCTCAAATTCAGTGAGCTCTTTAGAATGATCTATTCCTCCACAGGGCAGACCGCATGGTTACTGGCTTGATTTTTGTACATTTGCTGCAATAGGACTGAAAACACCTGAATTCAAAGATTAGGGATTCTGGCCCAGTACTCTTTTATCCACATAGTTTATCTAAAGTTAAGAAAAAAAAAGAAAAAAGAGAAAAAAAAAAGAAAAAAGAAAAAAAAAGAAGTGAATCTCTGTCCAAAGAATGCACACAGTTTACTTTTTACTCACTATGAGCATCATTTATCATTTTTCCCCAGTAATTAAGGTTAGGATATGTATTTTTTTAAAATTCCAATCCATTCTTCTTTGGCAGCATTTTAATAACCTTGATCAGATTTGATGGTTTTGTTACAGACTTTTCAAAAAAGTGTTTTGCTATTCTTTCAAAAAATGTGGGGATTAAATTGTGTTAAAATGTACAAAACAGTGATGTCATGTTTTGTGGCGAGGACCCAGGCACAGAGAGACTTGATGAATTTAAGAAACTTATGATTTAGTAAAGAAATTTGCAGACTTACACAGAGATGGTAAAATTATGATGACTGATAATGGAGATGAAGACAACAGACGATGAGGACAGGGAGGAACAGGGGTTTAAATGCACCAAGGAGGCAGTCAGAGAGAACTCGGGACAACTGAAGGCATTTAGGGATGCAGGGACTGACAGAGATGGGGAAGAAGTCTCATTGTGATGAGTAAAGTTTACCTTGCCTGGATGGGCAGCTCTCTGGGTGCTCAGCACCCCCAAAGCTCTGATCCTAGAATCGCCCCTGCTTTCACTACTGTCAGAGTTAGAAGGGAACGGACCAGACATGGGACATATTATTAATAATGATTTGCTGCCATCTAGTGGACAAATGGCAGAAGCCTGAAAGAAAAGGAATGACAGACTCCTGCTCAGCACCGTGCAACTCAAGTCAAACTTGGTGGTGTTTATACTTGTGTAAATCAGCAGTTTGAGAGCATGCTGAAGGAAGAAATAAAGATCTTTTTTGTGCATGGACACAAAATCAATAAAGGAATGTTTACAGTTTGATCCCGGCGCTGGATGGGAGTAAATCCCCACACAGCCTGGCTTAGCATCCGTTGGAAAGTCTCAAAGCAGAAGAGCGGACACTGATGCAGCTACAGTATAACGACTTTTGATCACATGGCCAGCTCTGTTTTCACGTGGAACTTCACTTTGTAAGTTTGGATTTTCAAACATGAAACAGAAACCACAAAATGAGGAAGTCTTTCCTGCTCTGCCTTGTGTGTGTGCGCACAGGCGAACTTATGACAGGATATTAAAGAGCATGTTTGAGTATGTGTCATAGTTCATGAAAACAATGATTAACCTGATAGTGCAAACAAAGAGCTCAAAGAGCGTTTGCAGAGGACACGATTCACTCAGTCTGACTGCTGAATGCATAGAGGAAGCTCATCTGCAGACCAACTGATCCAACTGTGAGTTACAGCTTTCAGAGCTCGATAACTTCCACTTTACAGCAGAATAAATAATGAGGCATGCAATGCTTTAACAAGAACAATTGTCAGCAGAAAAGCCTTTAAACTCAGTGTTTAATTGTAAAAGAACTGCAGTGTTATTGATAAGGAACACAGAGATTTATCAGGCATATTAAAAGGAAGCTGCCTTGTGCTTAGACAGTGTGAAACAAAACATTTTAAAGGTGTTTGGGTGTACTAATCTTGCAGAATGTCATGTTATAGGAAAATTCTGGTAAAGGTTTTTTTAAAAAATGTGGTTTAAAAATAAAGAAACAACTCTGGAAGATCAAAAATTACATTTCTTTCTATATATTGTCTACTTTGTTCTTTTGAGGACTCTTGGAGCCTAATGATCTCAGCTTTGATCAAAAGTCTCTGTCTATGTTAGCTTTCTTAGGAGGATATGGCAGACAAGCCCTCTGAAAAGATCTGAGTGATTCAGCTGATGGATGTTGATTATAGACAGAAGAAACCAAAGAGAAAAACAGAAGGAAATACGAGTTTGTATTTTAAATTGATTTGACAGACCAACACTTTAAAATATGAACATACAACATTTAATATGGTTACTTCGTGGATGTGCAAGTAGTCACCAGTCTTTGCATGGATCTTCTGTCCTGATCTGCTGTTGACGTATGTCTCTCCATTACTGGCCAGTGGTCACACATTAACCCAGCATAACCCCGTGTTCCATAGGAGACATATTGGGACTAAATTTAGGCCAGGGAAATGTCTGGATATGCCCAGAATCCAGAGGATATGTGGGGGCAGGTACAGACACAGGGTGGAGTGCTGCTGCAAGAATGGCACTACTTTAGGTTGGAGTCAAAGGAGCTTGCAAAGAAAAGAAAAGCGTCTGGACTTCTTTAAGTTACTTGAAGACGTTTCACCTCTCATCCGAGAGGCTTCTTCAGTTCTAAGGTCAAATGGTGGAGAGTCCCAGATATAAACCTAGTGGGAGTGTCCCCCCACGGAGGGACAAAAGGACCCCCTGATGATCCTCTAATCGCCTGAGCCAAGGTGTGGAACTGGGTGTGGGTCCCAATCAGCCAGAGTTTCAGGTGAGTTCATTGTGAAACCTGGCCCCACCTTATCATGCGAATTCCTGAGGTCAGATGGCCCAGGGTGTGAGTGGGCGTTAAGGCGTCTGGGAAGGGATCTCAAAACTGGATTATAGATGGCAGAGAGTTGGTGTCGTAAACCACCGCCTCTGTTCAAAGATGGTCGCTCACAGTGGACATAGATGGCTTCTTTCACTCCTCTTTCAAACCATCTGTCCTCTCTGTCCAAAATGTGAACATTGGCATCCTCGAAAGAGTGTCCTTTATCCTTAAGATGCAGATGGACAGCTGAATCTTGTCCTGTGGAGGTGGCTCTTCTGTGTTGTGCCATGCGCTTGTGAAGTGGCTGTTTGGTCTCTCCAATGTAGAGGTCTGGGCATTCCTCGCTGCTTTAGGTTGGAGCACCTCATCTCAGTGCCTCTGTCCAGTCAGATTTCCACCAAGAGCAGTCCGATCAGAGACGGTACTCTAATGGCTGCAGGTACAGCTCACGAATCCAGCATGCCAGCAGCCCGACCTTGGTCAGCGTCAGTCACTTGTAGCATGTGCATTGAATATAGAGATGTACAAAGGTAAATAACCAGTCAGACCAATGACTAAAACATAACATTCGCATATCAACAGGTTTGGGGTTCGGAAGATATTAAAATGATGCAGAGAAAGAGATTTAAAAGAAAGACTGAAAATGTCCTTTACAACACAAATGATCCCATGTGGATAATGAATCTTTCCAGAGTAACAGTGTTGTGATTATAGGACAACCCAAACTAATTTGTATCTTTACATAATTCTACAGCAATCAGATCTAAAAAAAAAAAAAAAAAAGGACCCTTGAAACAGTTTATTCCTTTATTACTAGCCGCTCTAAAGAGTAGCTAAAAATAAGCCCCTATAAAGGTGGACGAATCCTAAAGTTTGCACTTGGACCTTTAACATGAGCTCTAAGAAAATACAAACAAACGACATGTTCTGCTAAGAACACTTAGAGTTTATTTTGGGTGTATTTCAGACCACAGATGAGGTTAAACTAAGAGACCTGTGACTAAACTTTAACTTGCCCTTAGAGTGAGTGCTGTTTTCGGGACATTTGGTCAAACAAGGAATCACACAGTGTCTGTCTACATGTGAGCTTAACTACCAGAAACACCAGACTTGGGTTTTTGTTGTTTTTTTGTTGCTGTTCCTTTACATGTATCTGTAACACCACCACAGAGGATTTTAAATTAAACCCTGAAGGCAGACTAGCTTTAACGGGAGGAAGGTCAGACAATGTCAGTAAACACCTAAAAAACAGATCTGGAAGTCTACGCATCCAGAGACTGCAACCCTATTCCTAATAAAGATAAAATGTCTTCCCTAACTGATGCTATTCCTGCAGGTCAGCAGCCCACCGATCCCTCCACAATGGATGAGTTTGACGGCTTGACTCCCAGCGAAACTGTGAAACGAGTGTCTGACTCTCTGGGCTGCAGTCCGACCTCTGCAGAAGTGGCTGCTTACTTCGACAAACATGACAAACTGCGACATCTCAGGGAGGAATTTCTGGTACCGAAAATTACAGAGCTGCCGCCTTGTGAGTGAAAAATGTCTCATTAAGGTTGATGGAGAAGAATATTTATTATTAGCAGTTGTTTAATTCTGTTGATGTTTCTTTAGCTGATCTTTCACTGGTCAATGGTGCCAAGGACTGCATCTACTTTTTGGGCAACTCGTTGGGGCTGCAGCCTAAAAATGTCAAGAAGTACCTGGAAGAGGAACTGGAGACGTGGGCCAAGATGTACGTTAATGCTTATATTTGATACCAAAGGATGAGGCACAGTGGCATGTATTGATGTATTCTTTTACAGTGCTATCCATGGACACACAATGGGTGCGAGACCTTGGGCATGGGCTGAAAACAACATTGAGGAACTGATGGCCAAAGTTGTAGGTAAGAAACACTGACGCTTGGCTGGTCCCTCTAAAGTAGGTCAGGATTTTTGGAGAACACGATGTTTTCCAAAGCTGCAAATTTTGGCTCACCTGAACTAGTCTGACAATGGCTGTAACAGTTGACTGATTAAGAAAATCCAAAAGGCAACTGGCGTTTTTGAAGGGGTTTGGGAACTTTCTAGCACTGCACTTCTCACAGTTTTGATACCGTTGAGTAAATTTAGAATCAGAGTACTTTGTTAATCCCTAAAGAAATTATGGAAGACCATAATTTGCAGACAACTTGCCATCATCCATGCAAACTACCACGGTCATGGGGTACACATATTGCCCTAGCAACTGGTGGTTACCAGGGGTTCACAAACTGGTCTATAGGCCTGTGTGATTGCAGCTTTAGCAAATGCTTTCACAGCGACAGCCAGCAAACAGCTGAGGAATAACGTTTTTTCCTAGCAACCAGGGGTTTCAAAGATGGTCACTGACAAGTCTCTAGGCCCGTGTGACTAGGACCTAAGCTGCTTTAGCCTGCCCACGGTTGGAGAACTTCTACAAGTAGCTTTACAACCCACGTCTGCCAGCCCCTTCTTCCATGCTTTCTATTTTTGCCAATTTGCTCTTTTTTGTGCAACAGTCAGTTCTGCGTCTTTGAAAGGACTCGAGAGGTCCAAGAGCAGAACCTGCCAAAGGAAAGACTGTTATTTCCAACAATTTTAGTTGGAAATAAGTCTCCTTTTCACTGAAAATACTCATAGTGGTCCTAATAAAAATGTTTTCTAAAGCTTCCATGTCAACTTGAGCTAACTCTTGGATGGTTCGATCTAGAGTTTCACATTTGTGTGTTCTTCTGTGATGCTCACACACAGCTGTAGTTTTAAAACAGTCTGTCCCATTTACCTTAGCTGGTAGTCACTGCACCTTTCCATCCAGGCCTGTTTTGAAGAGTGCAAAGTGCATCTGTGATTTCATTCGCAAGTTCTGGATGAGGAAGACAATGACAAGAATACATGTGATCATTTGAGTCCTTCAGATAAAGATGACTATAGTTTGACCATTTTGTGAACTGAAGGTTTCAACAAAGGCTACTATGCTTTAAATAACCCGGATTTCCTCATTTCTGCTGTTACTGAAATGAAATGAAAGCCTTGGGGAAATTTCTCAAATATTCACATATTAATTAAGATCATGACTCATATTGTTTTTCTTCTTTTGTTTTTGACAGGAGCTAAAACTGAGGAAGTGGCACTGATGAACGGTCTGACAGTAAATTTACATCTTTTGTTGGTATGATACAATCACTCACTGTTTCACCCCATTTAAATGATGAGATATACAAACATAACACACATAGTTCAACAACTTTCAAACTGAACAGTAATATCCTTCAATTATTCGGCAGCTTTCCTTCTACAAACCCACTAAAACTCGACATAAAATCCTTCTAGAGGACAAGGCCTTTCCATCTGATCACGTGAGTACATCCACTCATGATCACATTTTTCTCTCAAATCCTCCCTTTGGGGATTTTTCTTTCCCTGATCCATGAATTCAGCTTTACTAGTTTTGTCTAACTCAAAAGAAAAATTAAACTTCACTGGATGATTAGTTGGGGTTTGATCTTGTGTTTCTCACCAGTTTTAACACTTGAGAAACATTTCTAGCCCAAAGAACTGACATTAATTGAAGGAGGAAGGTTTTTGAGATCTGTCCAGAGTGTACATTAGAGATGGACTTGACCCTAAGTTTGTTAAGTACAATACCATTTCTGAAAAAGCTTTGTAAAATATGAATAAAAACAGAATGCAGGGATTTGCAAATCTCATAAACCCATATTTTATTTATAGTTGAACATATGGACTGGTTCTCATACAGCACTTTTCCACTCAACTTTCTACTCAAAGTGCTTTATGCAATATGCCTCATTCGCCCATCCATACAAGCACATGTTTTCTACACCTAGGTGTTTTCTATCTAACATTCATAATCTAATGGATGCATCAGAGAGGAACGTGGGCTTCAGTATCTTGCCCATCAATACTTTTGCATGCAGACTGGACCTAAAGGGTCCTAAAAGGACTTAAACTGAGTCTTTTCCTGCACTCAGTGTTTCTCTTACTTGTCTATGGTGTAAATAATCTCTTGTCTCCTCAGTTCAAGTTGGTCATTAACCGACCTGTTATGTTAGTTTCTCAGGAACACCGCTCGTGGGCTAACTTGACCCAGGGCATGTTTACTATGTTTATATCTGATTATTAACTCTGTTACTAACCATTTCCAACAATATTTGGTGTAGTGGTGTGGTTTTTTTTTACCTCTCACAAATCGTGGTTCAATTGTTTTTCATAAAAAATGCATTTTAAAACATTTTTAATGCACATTAGAAAGACCTGCATATAAAACACAATAGTTTTACATGACATTGATTATTTTAAAAATTTGTTTTATAATTTACATTTTTTTCTTTGTATGTAGTGATGTAGAGAAAGTAACATGTGACATCTCTTCTGTTCTGGGTCAAACTGACTTAAAATCAAGACTAATGACTCAAGAGGATTTGTATTGAAAGTAAACTCTAGAAAGATAAGGGATAGCAATATGAACACAGTGTGTGTGTCTGTGAGTCTCCACAGCACACAAGTGACATGTCTCCATATGTTGCAATAATAAACACTATCCACTGTTTAGAACCAGAAATACACAAAAATTAATAGGTGGAAATGAACAAGGTGCATGTGTCTACACAGCACATGAGGGACATTTCATCACTCAGGAAAGATCTCCGCCCAAATGACAAATGTGTTGTAGGCTGATACATCGATGTTGTAAAAGATGACCAGTGGCCAGCGTGCAGTCATTCACTTGGTGCTGTAGGACCCTGTGACTTTGTCCAAGTTGTCAACCCACCCTTTGGTGGCATTGTAGTCTAGAGTCATAGTTGGTTTCTGGTCCTCTCGTGTGCTGATTTCAGCATTTTTGTACAAAGTGCTCATGAGGACAACTGTTTTCCCTTTTTTGTGGCAATAAGGTACCAGGGCTGTAGTGTCTGTGAAGGCAACTATGGAAGACTGGGGGGGCCTGTTCTTGGTTTTCAGCAGCTCAGCAGGGAGTTCAGTTCAGTTCTTTCGGACTGTTCTAACCATCGTGAGCTTTCTCTTTAGAAGCTCCTGAACCAAGTTGTAGTCACAGGTCATGCTGTGCCCCTGAGATCTTGTGGCATATCAAGCACAACCTTTGTGACATGATTCTTCTCTGGGGCTCCTCCAGCTGGCTTCCCAGTGTTAACCTGCATGTTTAGTGTATAGCTGGTGTTTGCATCACATGCTGCCCATAAAAGGTTCCTGTCCTACCCACTTGTCCTGGGACATGTGGGTAACACATGGGTTGTACATATGTGAAAATGCACAATTTTTATTTTATATGTTGATTACCTTTATGAAGCCAAGCACAAGAAGTTTCATACTGAAAAAATACTTTAAACTATTTATTTTACATTTTTACAATTTAAAATGGTTCAATTTGACCTGCAACATAACAGGAGGGTTAAAACTTCAGTGTCCTTCTTGAATCTCTTTCCTCAGTACGCTGTGGAGTCTCAGATCCGTCTGCGAGGACTCGATCCTAAGGACAGCATGCTGCTGCTGTCACCCAAGCCGGTAACACACTGTACACTTTTATCTAAACTAATTTCTCCATGACGGAACAATTGCTGGATAGTTTTCCTCCCCAAAGCAAATCCTCAGGTCATCTACTTCACGTCACGTGTTAGCATATCACTACTAAAACTTTCACAGCATCTTAACTTTCAAAGATGAAGAGCAGTTGCCGACTTATCGAGTGCATTTCATGCTGTTATTTGAACAAACATGTCTGTAGCTCTGTGTCAGTTAGAAACTAAACACCGTTTAAATGACAATGCTGAGCACTGATGCTCCTTTCTGTGTGTTCAGGGAGAAGAGACCCTGAAAACCGAGGACATCCTGGAGGTGATCGAGAAGCAGGGCGACTCTATTGCAGTGGTAATGTTTAGCGGGGTTCAGTATTACACCGGCCAGCTGTTCGACATGGCCCGCATCACTGAGGCTGGCCAGAGGAAGGTGAGGAGAGGATACTGTAACCCAGCGGTTCCCAAAGTGGGGGGCACATTACTGGGGGGGCGCAGTGTTTCCAAACCAACTTCCTTCCAAGCTAGACTAGAAAATATGATGAAGCATATCTTGCCTTTGGCTTTAGCTGCACAAGTGCCAAGGTAGGTCTCCCCGGCAGAGTTTGTTTCCCCTGCATTGGGAGCACGCGCTGGGCTGTCCAAATCACGGACAAACAGTATCCCACATTCTTGATTAGTTCACAAACACGTCTTATAATAATGAACTACTACTGACATTTTGGAGATGTTAGCTCTTTATACAGTAAAGCTACAGATTTTCTTATAAAACAAAGGGGGGCCTAGCAAAAAGAGTTTGAAAACCACTGTAACCCAAAATACTCAGATAAAAGTCTTTAATGATGTTTCAATGAGGCCTTGCAGTCACCAGAACCTTCCCCATTTTCTTGTATTGGTTAAATGAGAGTTGACATAAAAAAGCATGGATATGATTGCTCCCAGTGCTTTCATTATTTATTTACAAAAAAGTTCAAGATGAAGAAAAGTACCAATCGCAGATCTGCATCTCCAGCTAGAGTTGGTGGGTATCACACCCACTCTGCGAAGTTTGATAGGCCAACAATAATACTGATGCACAATTTTTAACTGAGTGAGTTTTGCCCACTGTGACTCTGACTGACTAACGTTAACAACAACGCTATTCCCTTTTTCCAATTGTGTGTTTACACCCAAATCTTTTCCCCATTTTCATCTGAAATTTTCACCGCATCTCTCCATCATTTTATGAAATATTGGTGTTATTTGCAATAAATCCCATATTTCTTGATGCAGCTCTTCAGTTGTGAAACTTTCCAGCTTGACCAAATGTTTCCTTGAGTTGTGGAAAGAGTCAATGTCCAAAGAAAACTTTGAAAGATCTCTACAAGTCCTGGAAAGCTATTGCTCAAGACCACTTCAAAAATTTGAAGAAAGTCTGTTACCTTGGAAGCAAAAGAAAAATTAATCAGGGCCTTCTCAAGACTTTTGCTCTGTGCTGTATATTGAGTTGTTACTGTGTCCTCTGTTTGTCTGTCAGGGCTGTTATGTCGGCTTCGACTGCGCCCACGCGGCAGGAAACGTCGAGTTGGAACTGCACGACTGGGGTGTCGACTTCGCCTGCTGGTGCTCCTACAAGGTCAGCTGACAGGAGACTTCTAAAGTCCTGCTCACTGTTTCATCCAGACACAGTCCAGAGTGAATGAGACTCTGTGGAGCTGTAGGACAAATGTCCTTTCTGAGGAATATTAATGTTCTTTCTGGCAAAGGTTGAGACAATACAACCAGTTCCGATTTTAGACGCTTATACCAGGGTGTCAAACTCATTTTACATCGTGGCTCATCACATACAGTTCACTTTCATCTCAAGTGAGCCGGACCAGCAAAACTCACATTTAATCCCTGAGATATTTTAATGTAAGAAAAAGAACTTCAACAATAGATCTGTTTTTCTATTTGATAAAGAAATGGTGCTGTAGTAAAGGAAAGAAGTCTGGCAGCATGACTCTTTGGGCTTAAAGTTAAAGAAATGAATTACAGAAAATTTCTAGTATCTCATTGTCCACACTGTCCTGTAATTATGTAATTATTATAAAATCAAAGTTTTTTTATTAATTGACAGAATATTTCTTTGTTTTGCCAGGATGCACAAAGCAGCTCATGAGAGAAATTAAGCACACAAACCTATCAGGGTTAGATTTTTCTGAACTCAAGAGTAAGAAATCATGCAATTCTATAACAGATACTGAAAAAACTGGAACTACCTGTCATTTAACAGTTTATTACTTATTTATTTTGGTTTATGAATGACCATGGGGGATGTCTTTATCAAAAACCAATGGAAGGGGCCTTTGAAGATCAAAAGCCTTAGGTAATTCGGCTGATCTCCCATTCAATAACTTCTGTAGTGCTACTTTCTGATCTCTCTGCAGCAGCGATGTTACATCTACCTTAGCGCCATCGCTGAAAACTATGGATCATTTAAACTGAAAACTGCTTGTTAATTGCCATAAACCATCACATGTAATCCAGGACAGTTTGAAAGAGAAACTGATGCAAGAGCAGAGCAAACAGCCTAAAAGGACAGAACGGGGCATGTGAAAATGTCCGAGATTATCTTAATTTCAGACAAATTTCACAGACTTTTTTATTCATGTATCATAAAGGCAGAGGTAAATACTTATCTCCTTATCACCAATCACTCCACCTTAGTGAGGACTACCTTGCTCACTAACTGCCCTATTAATGAACTGCAGGCGATTTCAGTACAATTATCAGATAAAAGTATAAATGAGAAATGCTTTGTGATGACTGTGGCTTTTTTGTTTGCAGTATATAAACTCAGGTGCTGGTGGTCTCGCTGGAGCGTTTATCCATGAGAAACACAAACACACCATCAAACCAACGTAAGAAACACTCCTCACAGACATTTTAGCTGGTGGAGATTTTTGTTGGTAGGATATCCCAGATATTTTTGGCCTAATTTTGACACTCTTGGTTCAGTCACAGCACTGGCAAGTGACACCTTGAGTCAGTCACGGCCAGATGTGGGACATCTAGGATAGTGAAACTAATATCAAAGGATAAAATATATCAAACTTTTAAACTCAAGTATCTTTCTCTTAAATTAGTCAAAATACGTTAATAGACAGGATTAAAGATTGGATTAAATAAAGTAACACAGCTCTCTGTTCCTGTGTCCTTCAGGCTGATGGGATGGTGGGGACATGACCTGAAGTCTCGGTTTCAGATGACTAACGGTAAAACTCACCACAGATTCCTCACTGACCTCTGCCTACTCAGTACCTCTCTCAAGCCTGCTGTGTGCTCTTAGAGTTGCTATTTGCTTCCATCTTGTGGTCTCATGTGAACATTACACCTGCAGTTCTGCCTATTTGGAGACCTTTATGTTTAGAGTGTAAAGAGCACACCTCTCAGGCTTTAAATGAACTGAATGGATCCTGAAGCTTTGAAAGGGTTCTTGACTTTTTCCTTCTGTTTTTAGTGATGGAGCTGCAGCCTGGAGTGAGCGGCTTCAGGCTGTCGAACCAACCAATCCTGCTGGTCTGCCCACTGCAGGCCAGTCTGGAGGTACTCCTTCTAGACATGTTAATCGACCTGAATGAAACTTATTTTATAAGCTTGCTAAGGTTCCAGGATTATTAGCATCTATTTAGCTTTCGGGAATTGTGAATCGTTACAAATTATATGTAGTTTGTGTAAATGAAAACAACAAAACAAAACAAAACAACAACTATATTACGTGTACAATATATGCGCGCCATTGAAATTACACGTATATTGTGGACATTATATGCAAACCATTGACATTACATGTGTGCTATGTGCAGGTTATTGAAGTTACATGTCCGTTATTACATTACAAGTGTTATGTGTATGTTTTTGTCATTACATGTATGTAATGTATGTATGTAGTGCACTGGCACAAAATTCCTTTTTTAAAATTTGAGATCTAAAATCATGTCTTATGGAAGTGAAAAATGCTGTTTTCAGGCTTCCTTAATATATCAGCATAGTCTTGTGCAAGAAAAAACAACATTTGCCTGAAGTAACATCAATTTTTCATTTTCTTTCCTCATACACGATTTAAATCTTGCCAGGTGTTTAACATGACCACCATGCAGGCTCTGCGCAAGAAGTCCCTCCTACTAACCGGCTACCTGGAGTATCTGATTAAGCACTACTACACTAAGGACCCGGCTCAGCCTCACAAACCTCACGTCCACATCATCACACCGTCGGACCCTCAGCAGAGAGGCTGCCAGCTTTCACTCTCCTTCTCTGTTCCCATCAAAAGAGTCTTCGAGGAGCTGGAGAAGAGGGGCGTCGCTGTGAGTATAAATCCCGATATCTGTTTCTAGTATGAGCCTAATCGGGTAAAAATACAAGAATGTAATTAATTTTAACATCAAATTGTAAATTTTGTCTTTTTATTTTAAGTTCTGTTTTGTTATCATCAAAAATTTAGAAAAGGGGTTGGTCACGTATTTGGCATCTTAGCCAGTTCAGTTTTGTATTTGTTTTCTGTTTTGGAGCCAGAAGTGTCCAAAGTTTGTGAATTCAGCTTGTTTTTATAAACAGATACCTGATAACTAGTGCCAAGTACATACAAATAAAACATTAGCATTTAACTCACTAAAACCAGAGCACAGACTGGTGGATGATCTTAGCAACTAACTTCATAAAACCAACTATAGGGACATGCTCGCTTTTGTAACTTGCCTCCAGTGGCTATTGAAGGAGCTCCAGTTTTTGGCACTTTAATTCCTTGTGCTTCAAAAAATGACCACCTGAACCATTTTGAACTCTTTTGTCATTTCCTGTCTCATAGTGTGACATGAGGGAGCCGAGCGTGCTGCGAGTTGCTCCGGTGCCAATGTACAGCTCCTTCAGTGATGTCCATCGCTTCATCAGAGCGCTGGGAGAGGCTCTGGCTGCCAGCAAGCAAGATTGGGAGAGGAACTGACTGCTACAAACTCCTGTGTTTTTTCATGATTATTAGAAAAGTTGTAAAGCATTATGCTTTCTTTAAACGCCTCAGGTCTCTCATTTTGTGCCTTTTTGAACCATTTGAGCCTCATTATCTTCACTGTATTGTTAAACTTTTTTTTTTTATCTGTTGCAGAGATATATGTCATAAATTCTCAGAAGTAAAATATTTTTAGTTGACAGTTTAAAATAAAGCTGAGAACAGCCTTCAGATTGAGAGAGAACCCTGACGTTCCCTTGGTCTTTGTTTCGTGAAATGAAACAAAATTGGTATGTGACCAAATGCTACGAGACAACTAACCTTCAGTTTTAAAGCTGTGGCTTTAAATAATGGCAAGAAAACTGTATTTACACAATTTTATGACACCACAGCGATGTGAAATGTATCATCTTGCATTTAAAATAGTGAATTGGATATAAATCCTTTGATTTTAATAGATATTTAATATATTTTCTTATACGTATAGTGATGTGAAAAAGTGTGAAAAAGTATGAAAAAGTATTTGAACCATTCTTGATTTATTAGCTTGTTGCTATTTGATCAAACAAAATGTAATATTAGACAAGGATAACTCAAGTACCTGGCCCTGTGTGAAAAAGTACATTTAAAAACATCAGTAATGATTTTTGTTTCACTGTCCCTCATTCTGAAAGGCCTTTTTCTTAGTTATTATTATTATTATCTGTATTTTTAACTGCTGGTTTTTACAGTACCTCAGCAAGTCTTTTCTCGTAGTTATTATATCATAATTAAAGATAGTATTTATCACATCTAAACAGACTATTAGTGTTAAAGTGCTAACACCGGTGTCACACCAATTATATTTCTGTATATTTCTTCTATATAAATGATTATAAACGTCTCATTAAAAAAGTGACAATTCTCAAAAGTTCGATGCTATTCAAATAATGAACTATTTGTATAAGTAGGAGAAAACTAAGAAACAATCCCATGGTTGTTTATTGTACACTTATATATAATTTATTAATAATTTAATGATTGATGAGTGATTTCTATGTCAAAAGGCAAATTAAAATTTAGTTTTTTTTTAAATTTGGAGGACATGTTTCTTATTGTCATGGCTTAGCGCAACAGCACATGGGGAAACACGATGATGCAGTTATACTGAACAAAAGTTAGATCCCACATTATGATTGCAAAAACATTTTCTTTGAACAGCCCGTGTCAGAATGCTGCCGTAGCTCTCACTCCCCTCACCCCTGTGACCCTCCTCTTCGGTGCAGCGTTTGGGCACAGCACCCAGCGAGCTCACAGCATGAGGTTTGCAAATTACAGCATTTTTTTTTTCATTTGGGCTGTGAGGGAGGAATCTAATGAAACCCTTTTTTTCTCCCCCTCTCTCTTCCTCACCCGTCTGTACATTACACACATGAGTTAGCCGACAGTCCTCCCCTTACCAATTAACACCTACTTTATTATAACGTTGACTTCTCCCTAATGTTCTTGCATGTGTTTATGCACTATTACCTTGACGGATGCCTATTCCACGATTAGACATAATTGGCATATCAATATGCAAAACCTAAATGGATTAACCTTCTTTAAAACTAATGAGCACTTGGATGCCCAGCTGGGGAATGGACCAAAATTAGCATTTGTCATCTTTTTGGGATGATGTGAGAATAAATAATTGAAGAGTGGCTGGTATTGTCTTTCCTGGGGCTACTTAACCTAACAGTGACTGTACTGTAAAATGGAGAAAAAAAAGAGAGAGCGAGAGAAGGAATATGCAGATTTACTGTCTTAATGATGACCGCCGGCTTGCTGGGTTCACACACACATGCAGGGGGAAAAAAAATACAAAGTAGCTCCGTCTTTGCTGAGGGAAGTGGACAGTTTTGATCAAAGAATGGGCAAAGTAAGGTTTAGTTAGGCAAAACAAACTGTGGCACTTTTGAAAGGTTTTTCATGATCAGTAGAGGAGGATTAGAAATATACCCCAAATCTAAGCACTTATGGGTAGATTAAAACATTTTTAAACATGAAAACATGTGTGTAATAGAAATGTTATTGAGCTTTCCTAAAATTAAAAAAAGTTATAATTATTGCAGTAGATTGTAATTTGCTGCTAAAATAAATTGCCCTAGAAGAAGGGCAGCGTATAACTATCTAACTTACAGTGACTTACATATGAAAGTTTCAAATGTAAGTATTTAAGTTACGATAAGGAAGTATTTTCAGGAGAATGAACATAAAATAAAGAGATGCAATGTTGCGAGTTCTAAAATACATTTCTGAAGCTGCTCCAATGGTTACAGAGCTTTTTTGCCATTACAGTGAGATATTTACACCTCTAAATACTCCAATTCAGGTCAGAGTTTTAGTCAAGATACTTCAGTACTCTTTGTCTTTAACATGTTTTCTTAGATGAGCTTCAGAAAAAGACTGAAAGCTGTAGGGGGCAAAAAACTGCTTAGCTTGGGTAGCACCAAGACGAAAATATCTCCCGAGTTAGTTTTAAACTTGTTGTTAAAATTTGGTTTCTAACCTGTAGTGTCCAGCACTAAAAAGATAGAAAGACTCACACTATGAAGTCTCAGTTTCTCAATGAATATGTCACCATGAGCCAGTGAATTCTGTGTACTGCTCAACTCTGTGAAAATTACACGGCTCCAAGAAAAGCTTGGGCATGGTGTGGTCTGGCAGGAGTTCAAGGTTGTGTGATCCACTGACAGTTAAAACATAACTTTTTAAGTCCAATATCCAAAGTAAAAAATGCTCCAAAAGCTGCTTGCGTGTGGCTTAGTAGGTCAGAGAGCAAAAAGATAGTTTTGGCTTTTAGAGACAAAAACGACCTTTGGAGTTTAACATCCAAATGAAAGACTGCAAGCTGGCCAGAAATCAGATCAAACCTCTAACCTGATAGGTGAGGGAACATAGTTTTCTGCAAACACACAACTATTACTGTTACTTGTGGATGACTTTTAATAAAATTACTTTGCCAAGTACTGAAGCCATAGATGAACTATTAACATTGTTTGCAAATGCTGTACTTAAAAAAAAACATTACATTATCCCGTGGCGATGTAGCCGATGACATATTAATACATTGCCCATCAAAGGTGACAGACAGGTTGGCAGATGAGGTCCGACAGGAGTCTCCATGGAATATGATGACACTGTGATCTGCAGTGAGTGTAGGGAGCAGGTGGAAGAAAGACTGGGGAGGTGGAGGTATCCTCTGGAGAGAAGAGAAATGAAAGTCGGTAGAATCAAGACAGAATACATGTGTGTGAATGAGAGGCAGACAGGTGGAAAGTTGAAGGTGGACGAGTTTAAATACTAGGGGTCAACCACTGAAGAAGAGAGTGCAGGCAGGGTGGAGCAGATGTAGATGAGTGTTAGAGGCAGAAATAGGTTCAGATGTGAAAGAAATACTTCATTTGCTATCTTCAGCTGAACAACAGAACTTGTAAGGTGGCATTTATTCTAGCAAACCTTTTAAACATTTAAGTTTCTAATAAATTTCATAAGTTAATGAACGAGCTGCACATTCAGTCAAACCGACTTCAGATTCACATTCATACTTACCCAAATTGTTTTGTTTCCTTGTGCTTCACCCAAACAAATCCAGGTAAAAGGCCAGGATGGCAAACAGGAAGTGGCAGTTGTATTCAGGGCGCAGGACTATACCAAGTGTGGCAAAGTACAGAGGACGGATTGGCTGTTTCCAAAGTGGAAGAGATGTCCTACCCGGTACCCAGTATGAGTAAATGGGTAAATGCATATATTTTCTAAATCTTTGCAAACACATTGATTATACAGCACTATACTGTATGTCGATTATATCAACATACAGTATAGTGAGTTTGAATAGTACTTCCAATACTAAGAAAAGTCAGAGTAGGGATGCATAAAAAAATCTTGCCAAATGATTAAAATTGCAGCACAAACTAATATTGGTTATCACATACTTTATGGATCCTAGTCAAAGCAGATGTAAAAGAGTCCGATATCCCCAAATGTTAATCTCTTTTAACTCAAAGAAAGAACCAATGTTGTGTTTACACGTAATTAGATCTTTAGGTGTTGTAGCCAGTCACAAAAACGCATCATTTGTTCCCATTTCTTCAGACATAAAATAGTATTTTGCACCAACAAGGTGATTCTCAAAGCGCTATTAGCTGAAAACTTGGCATATCTCAGCATGACGTGCTGTGCATTCTTAAAAAAATGATGATGAACAGTATCTGAAAGCCATGTCCTTAAGACACAGGAAAAAATCCAGCATCTTACATGGGCCACTGTTGAAGCAGCAGAGAACAGAACAAAAAGCAGAAACACCCAAAAAAGAGCTTTGAATGTCTTTGAAGAAGCCTGGAAAACAGGTTGCCACTGTTGCTCCCCGATTGAGCAGGTGACCCATATGCCAAAAACTACTACAATGACCCAGTTTGAAGTTCACCCATGTCCTGTGTGTCATTCCCCCTCCCTAATATCCTGCTTTCCTGTCAACTCTCTCTGGATTGGCCTACTTGTTAAACACAACAAAAGCTTGGAGAACTAAATAAATGACAAGAAAACCTCTACCTGTAATTCAGGCGTCCCATTTTCACAGCAAAATATAAAGAAATGTCGGGTGGCTCAAGAGTTTTGCACAGTACTACATGCCATGAATGAAACTAAGAAAAAACAACACTTTATAATGTCTCCTGGCGGGTTGGTTAAGCAGAAAATAAACTTAAACCGTGATGTTCAGCTGTTTTATCCCATAAATGTCACATTTTTAGGAACAGGAAGCTTCAGAATCCAATTTGATTAACAGCACTCAACAAAAGAGCTTCCTAAAAGTTCACTCAAACACAATCGACCTTTATTTCAGGTTGACTGTACTTCTGCCTCACCCAGAAAACATCACTGGTCATATTTTAATAACCCAAACCTTTGATTGGATTCTGGCATCCTTCTGCTTTCCGTGCCTTCAGTCTTCACATGAACGCACACGCAAAGCTGAACTCCCCAGGCTGAACGCTGGTTGATGGTGGCAGCAGTTAACAGGTAATAGGGATTGAGAGCTGCATGAATCAGAACTAATTACCTTAAATAGCCACAGCCTCAGGCTTATTTTTCCAGTCCACGTCTCTCCAATTTGACAGCTGGCAAAGGTAGCTGCTGCTGCTCCAGAGGCGGCGAGGTGCTGTGTGGGACTTTTTCATCCCATTAATTAATTGTAGAGCAACTAAACCGTGAAAAGCTACAGACGGGAACTTTACTGACCGTTCTCTTGGCAGGTCTGCTGTGACAGCCGCCGAGGGGAAGCACCCACTAATAGAGTCAGGTAAAGAATGAAAATGGTGAAATAAAAAAATATTAAAAAATGGGACTAGATTAGTTTTGGGTGGTTTAACTTCATTTGAGGCAGAGCTGAACTCGGAGCTATCAAAGAATTCCATCAAATGGAGTTTAAAGTGGATAAAAGCAGCTTGTTGTTCAAGGGTTTTGTTTGAAGAGCAGGCTTCATGAATAAGAGACGAAATCACAATAGAGACAAGAAAAAAAGGCAAAATATTAGCCGAAAAGAAAAAAGGAAAAAAGAAAGGAAGCAAGGGAAGGGGCGCTCTGTGCTCAGATGATTTGGAATCAGATACTACAACCTTGTTAGCATCGCAAGCTTATTTCCATATTAACGACCCCTTCAGAACCTTCAAAGTAATGAATAATTGACAACAAATGAAATGTTTTGATTGTCGTCAGCGCCCGGCGTGTTTAATGTTTCATATGTTGCTTTCCAGCTAATTATGGAGATGGCACATTTGTCAGAAATACGTCCCCCTCGCAACCCTGGCGCAACCCTCCCGCCGTCCTCTGCAGATGCCCTGTGTTTTCAGGCAGGAGGGAGGGGTGCAGACAGACACACGCACCCTGTTGTAATTAGCTAGCAGGGAGTGCTCGGCAACCTGTGAGGGGAGTCGAATGGCGTCCGCTGCTCACGGATATTGTTTTGGCTGCAGACACAACAGAAGCTCTGCTGATGGGGGGTGTGTGTGTGTGCAACAAAATGGAAAGGTAGAGAGTGGGAACGCAAGTACAAAGGTACATGAAAGGCTTTTTTTTGTGCAACCTTGTCAGACTTCAGCAATGTTTCGATTGTAACGTCTGTGAAGACCTTTCTAGATCAGAGTCACTGCATTTGTTTTAATCACGAAAGATCGCTTGTTTTAAAGTGTGACTGTTGAAAAGAACTAAAACAAAATATAGCCTTATATTGTGTAGACCCCCACATGGGACCTCTGGGGGTCGCCAGCAGTGGGTAGCACTAGGAGGGTGGAGTTTTTGGTTGAGGCCTTGGAGGATTCTTATGCTCTGTTGGAGAGTTTGGTATAGCTGTCAAAGTAAGACCTTCACAAGGTTTCCCAGCAGAACATTGGATTTTAAGAAGAAGCTGTCTGCCTCACCTGTCGGTGGATTTAATGTTTGTCAACCAGGTGACCCGAGGCTGCTCTCTGACTGTTTACTGCAGATTTTTTACTACCATGTATTGAGCATGTGAGAGTTGGAGAGTCCCATGTTGCAGACTGATTGAAGAAGAAAGTAAGAACAGCCAGGAGGAAAAACAATAAAGAAAGAGAAACAAAGAAGGAAAGGGATAGATGGAGGAGAAAAGGGGTGAAAAGAACAAGAAAGGAAGAAAGTTCAAGAACATAAAGAGTAAAAAAAGTAAGAATGTAAGAAAGACGAAGAAAGACAGAAAAGGAAAGAAAAATCAAAACACGAGGAGAGAAAAAAATCAGCAAAGAAAAAGTACAGAAATGAGAAAAGCAGGGAGAAGCAGTAAGTGAAAAAGATGAAGTTAGAAGGAAAAGAGGTTAAAAGAATCAGAAAAGAACAAAGAATAATGGAGAAAAAAAGAAATAAAAAGAGAAAATGTGAGAAAAATTAGAAAAAGACAAGGAGAGAAAAAGAAAAAAAAATAAGAGAGATAAAAATAGATATGGGGAAAGAGATAGAAAGGAAGAAAGAACAAAGGAAAAGTAGAAAAAGAAGCGATAAAGACACAAAGTAAAATAAAAACTAAATAGAAAAGAAAGTGTAGGAATGTAAAAGAGAAAGTGAAAGAGAAATACAAAGGAGAGAAAGATAGAATCAAGAAAAAGAAACAAAGACAAGGTGACAGGATAAATGAAAAGACAACAGACAGATAAAGAACATAGAAAGAAAGAATAAATCTATGGTTGTTTTGTCACATCAGGTGGTAAAAATAAACAAAAATAATACCATCTAGTACCACCTCTGTAGGAAACATGTAGGGACCAATCAGAACAAGTAGCGAGGGGAAGTCCCCTGTTACCAGTTCATCTGATATCATCAGCCTGGTATAAGAAATAAGCTTAGTGTCTCTAATCTGAGCCTGAAATTATATTAAATCCCAGCTGTTCTGTTTTTTTTCTCCTTTTTTTGCCCCCCTTCATCCCTGAAAACATCTTTTCAGACACGGTTAGTCTGAGATCAACTTGTTGTGCAGACACCTTGTCTCTCCGATGCACCTTTACAAGACGACAGACAAACCGGAGCTGACAGAGGTCGTCTGTGTCACGCTGACAGACAGCTGGAGAGAGCGTGAGCGCTATATTTAAACTGCGAGTGTTTGTTTGTGTACATCTGCGTGAGCTCGCGCGTTTATCCGAGCATGAGTGTGTGCGCGATGGTTCAGTCAGGTCAGTGTATCCTGAAGACACTGTCAGGCAGGATTGATTTCCTCTCTCTCGATCTGTGGACACGTTCCTGTAACACAGCTGACCCCCCGAGTTGCGTTACCTTGTCATTTTGCGACACGGATCAAAGCGGAGACGAGCTGGAAATAGCCACACGACGACCTTGAACTCTTGGAGGAAGCGGTGGAAGGAGGAGGAGATTTGAGTGCCAGGGCAGAGGTTCAGTTCAGATTTCAAGCAACAGTTTCCAACTAAAAGTGAGCACACGTCAAGGGCTGTACTACAACTTTGATTTATTTATGATGTTTTTATGACACTGCGATGACGCCTCTGTGCGCTTTCATATGATCTATGACTGTGTTTTTTAAAAAGTTTTTTCGAGGCCAGCTTTGACCTTGGGCGCTAAAAGTGAAGGTCAAATTCAAATACTTAGCTAACCTAGGTAGTCATATCCTCCAAGGCCTATGAAGGTTGAAAATGATCCATAAAACATTGTGGGTAATATAAAAGCTTTAATGATTTTCACATTTGGTGCAACCTTAACCCTAAATTAAATCAGCTTGGGCTGTTATTGGTATCTACCATCACACGAAATTTGAACATGATATCTTGAAAACTGTGGATGCTACACCGCTAACAAACAGACAGACAAAAAATGGACCCAATTACAAACTCCCTCCCTTCAGGGTAGAACAGTGAGCTCAATATACATCAACCCTTTTTTAAAGCTTATAACCAGTGATATTTGGAGACACTGGTATTCACACATGTGACTTTGTGTTTCATCAGAGCCTGACTGACCAAACATGTCTGAGTTATCGGTTAAACGTAATCTTTCTGAACGCGTTCTGCCTCAAATTTACAACTGATAATCAAAGTTGCTGATTCCGTGAAGTGTTTGCTTCCAAGTAAAGATATACAGAATAACAAAACACTCCTATTATTCAAGTTAATATATATAAATGTTAAGACTTTTAAGTACAGTTAAGGCTTTTATTACATCCAGACTGGATTTCTGAAATTAATCATATGCTGGACTGAGCAAAACACTCACATCTCGATTGCAGCTGGTTCAAAATGGTGCTGCTGACAGGTACACGGAAGTGTGATTGAATTTCATCCATTCTTGAATCGTTTCACTGGCTTCCTGTGAAGTACAGGATCAGTTTCAGGATAATGCACAGACTTGTTCACATTAATCTATCATATCTTTTACAATCCTAAGGCCCATGCCGCTCACTTTGGCCCACTTATCAGCAACTTCTAGTCCCAAATTCAAATTCCAGATTTACTTTTACAGGTGACTGGGAATCCCCAGGCGTACCTCCGAAACTCTGGAACTATCTTCCTCCTCAGATTAGGTCCTCTTGCTCACGTCACAGTATTCAAATCTCAACTGGAAACATCTTTTTATTAACTTTTTCATTTTCAGATTATTTTCAGTTTGTTGTATCAATTTCCCCAGTTCATCTCTTTTAACTACTGTTATTTTACTTTTTATCATAATTTTCATGGTAAAAAGTTGTATTATCTTCATCTGTTATTGTATTATCATTGATTGTTTTACTTGCGCTGCAGCACTTAGGCCAGTGTCTGTTGTGCTTAAATGTGCTACATTATTAAACTTACTTAAAGTCCAGCTTTAAATCAATATGGAAGACTCAGCAATGTCCAATATGTAAAAGTAGTGATACCACAGTACTTTTAATTAAGGGGTTTATTTGAGAGTAAAAACTTAAACCGGTCTTGAAGCAACACGTGAAAAAAGTCACGAAAAAAAGTCTTGTGTATTGTAATAGTGAGCACAACTTTTTTTATTACTGTCTGAAGCCTGTATTTTGTTGTAAGATTTTTTCTGTTTACTCCAGTAGATTTTTTTTTGTTTTATAAGAAAAGATCATGCAGTTTGAATTAATATAAAAATAGTGATACCACGGTGCTTTCACGTAAGGATTTGAGTGAATTGTCAAACTTGTCTCAGAGCAAAACGTGAAACTTTCATGAAAAGCTATTTGTTCGTGTTCTCTAAGTTAGCAATACACACTAGCCACATCATGGAGGCTATGCAATAAAGAAGACTAGGATGTACTCTTAAAAGATAAGATGACAGATTAGGTAATACAGTTTGTAACCTTTACTAGCATCCTAACCCTCAACCCTAACCGCCCCCTTGTTTTTGGACACCAAAAAACACCAACACAAGCATATGAGATAGACTGTATTAGTTGGTGATGAGCAGGGGCATTAATGGATGATTTTTATGGAGTGGTCTGGGAGGAATCATCTGCTTCTGAGAAACGGTGATCGACCTCAGGAGACCACTACAGGAACCGTGGAGGAGTAAAAGTAACCACATAAACAACAGGTTGAGCTGGACGATCAACACAGATGAGCAGACACTGAGTTCCTTGAGCAAAGTGTAACACTGGAGCTAGGGATGGGTATTGATAAGATTTTCACGATTCTGTTTAACGATTCGATTCTCTTATCGATTCTTTTTTAAAAAGGAGAACACTAAGGTCGATTAGCTTAGAACTTTGTTTTATATCTTCTCTTTGAACAAGATAGAAATTTAGGAGTAACATGGCCTTACAAACCCAACAGTGAGATCTTAAGAGATCCACAGCCTACAGCTCTTCAATGGGGTGTCACAGGGGTAAATGTAAAATAATAAAATAAATATTCTTCTGTAGCAATAACAAAGTATAACATAAATTATTCTGTAGCAATTACACAAGAATATCCAGTAATGTCCCTGCCTACATTTAAACACACTCACTTACCAAAAATCGGGGGCATCTGCTGTGGCAAATGGGTTCAAGCCTTTTACCACAAACTTAGTCACTGCTCGGTGACATTCGTCTATCCTGGCCTGAAAGGAGTCGCTACCGGTAGACTGCAGCGAGAATTGCCAGCATCTGAGCCAGACTCTGTCTGTCTCATCATGGTCACCTGAATGCACATTAATGGCAGGTTTTGTAATAAGGCAACATAATATGCACTGTTAGTTGATTATTTACCTGCCGCATTAACGGGAGAGGACGTGCAAACGTTACCGCTGCTGCTGGGTTGAGATTCACGAGTCCGGAGCGGAATTAAAAACACGACATTCATTTAAGGTCATCGCGCGTTTTGTGAGCAAATGCTTTTGCATATTCGTAGTGTTTCCTCCCTTAAATGAAATATCTACTTTTCAAGTTTTGCAAGTTGCCTTGTTGTCATTCGTTCTTGTAAAGTATAACCAAACTTTTGAGCGTTTGAGCCGCCATGTTTCCTGCCAGGTAAATGACACTCCGCAACGTGGCGACGTCATTCGGGGCGACTGGAATCGATAAGGGAATCGTTTGGAAAAATGGCAAACAATTCCAAGGAATTGAAACAATGGGAACCGGTTCTCAACAAGAACCGGGTTTCGATACCCATCCCTAACTGGAGCCGCAGACACCAACATACTGAGTTAACTATGTGCTGTATATTATTCGCATTAGTGTCCTGATTTACAGTCATCAGTGAACGTAACATGCATGTCTTTGGACTGTGGGAGGAAGCTGGAGTACCCAGATAGATAAAAAATATTTGGTTCAAGCTTATTATAACAAATCCAGATGTCAGGTCCAGCAGTTAAAATAACTTTTTCTTTTATACCTGTAGCACATTTTATAAAGTTAAGTTGTTACAAATATCAAGATCCAAAGTAACTTTTCAGTGCTGATGCTTTTACTTGAATATTACTCCACTACACTCACAGAAATGGGGAACAGCTGCTTTAACATCTGACTGGGAAATTATACAAAATATTTTACAATTACCTAAAGCTGCACAGTGCGTATTTTACATATAAACATATATAAATTATACATATGTGCAATAATGAGCACTTTTACCTGTTCTCACCATAGTTTTACACAAATATATATTTTACATAGTTTAAGATGTGGAGTATTTCGTAATATGTTAATGCTACTTTAAATCATCAAAGTTTTTACATCCTGACACATATCCTGGGCGTGAAGGAGGTTTACATGTTTTGCAGTGACCCTTTTAACCCTCTTTAAAGGCTGTTTTTTTTTCTAAACGTTTCTGAAGAGGACAGCAAGCAGTATGAAAAGGAAAGAATGATGCAAAAATACACAAAACTGAATTAAAAACATGCAAAATGCTGCGGTAAAGGGCTGAAGGAAAGCAAAAACATGCAGATTTAAATCAGCAGTTTCCCTCTGAAGTTCATGTGCAACACTTCCACCAAGCAGCCAGTAGAGGGCAGGACAGCACCAGGAAACACACAACTCTAACCAGCAGCAGCCACCTTTTTCAAAGTGGAGTCTCACAGAGGCTCTATGTGACCTTTGACCCCGATCAGCTGGAGCTTATGACAGGGAACTTGTTGGTCTCAGAACCGTTACCTTTACTCTGTTATTAAAGTTGCTCTATCCTTCCTAACAAAAAACAAAAAAACAACCCACCCCCACCCCCCCACACACACACTTTTTCTTTTTAAGCTTTGAACTTTGTGCTGCTGATTTTTTAACTTTCTGATTTTTCTCACGTTAAAAACACCCAGCTGTAATAAAAACAATATCAGAAGCCTCAGACTCCTGGAGATAACATTACAATGATCAAATATCACATTTTGATTCACAAAGACACTTCACATGAGTCCAGATCACTGTAGCCTCCATAAAAAGAGCTGCAGAAACAGCTCAGTTTGAACTGTTAAAAGTCACTTTCTCTTAAAAGGAAATGAAAGCCTGACTGTGGAGGTCAGTCCTTTCTTTTAAACCCTGGTGTCCTTGTTTGATTAAAAAAAAGAAAAAGAAAGACAGAAAGAAGCAAGTTGCTCGGCATTAAAATTAAATATGCCATTTAAATCATTTTGGTTTGAAAAACGAGTGCCAGTTTTCTTTATTCTTTTATGTTTATGCTCCTATTTGTGCACTGTTTATCTTAATCTCAACATACCTCAACTCAGCAATCTATATACAACAACCTTCCAAAGGCATTTATTAATTAACTTACTTACGTTATATGACAAAAAAGTTTGCAGACACCCTTCCAAAGATATTTAGTTTGGAGAAAAGTGATGACTAGCTGAAACCCCCAGGAACATTAAATCCTGTGACTGGGTAAATAAAGGAGGTAGACAACTGCACAAACCCTCATACATCAGGGACTTTGGTATGCTCACATACCAAACATGTTTATGTCTGTGAGGTTGACTGTCACTGGGCTGGATTTGCATCTGGGGCACAAAGTGTTACTAAAGCTCAGAGGTATTCTGAGATTTTGATATGCCAGACTCCAAAACACACACAAATTAGTCAGGTTCGGCATCTTCACTCGGGAGGATTTTACTTTTTTTCAAAGCAAACTGAAAGCAAACTTTCTTTTTATTGACTTACAGTCTTTAAGCACTGCTTTCTACATTCGGTTATTTTACCTGTTTAATTTATTTAAAGGTCCTTAATCAGAAAATCTAGTGTTAAAAATAATAGCAAAAACCTTTCCAAATTAATTTAACCTATCAACAGAAAGAAAAAAAACTGTTATGGCTTTATTTACTAAAATCTGTTTAATGTGTTGAAGAGGTATCAATTAAAGTTGAAGCAGACCTTGGTTATACTTTCATGTTATAGCACTTTGTCCCAAATAATAGTATAATGAATCAATGTGACTTTTAACCAGGCAAGTCATAAAAAACATGTTCTTATTTACAATGGCAAAATTTAGGAAATTAGGTTAGCTAAAAAAACATTAAACAGTCTGAAAATACCTCAGCCCAAGCCCTTGTAAAATGTTATTTATGCAAGGGATAAAATAAAAAAATACTTTAAATTCAAAGTTTTTAAGGTCTAGCTGCCATTTAAAGTGATGCTGAATATCAACAATAACGCCTCTTACAAAAGGTCAAACAAAAATGAGAACAATTTGGTTAAATCTCAGTAGTGCTAAACGTCACCTAGCATAGATGTGCGCTAAGGTATGTGCACAAGCTTCCACTGTTAGACTGAAAATTTAAACTTAACTGCCCCTCTTTGATTAAGTGTATAAGACCTGATACTTCAAATACGTTTTTAAAATACAATAACTGCACTTGACAGAGTTAAACTAAAATCAGAATGAGAGAGTTAATGCTAGGTAGCGCTAAATATCTTCTAGCATGAATTTGTGCTAATATTAGTAAGGTATACTAGCCAGTGACTACTTTTAGTCTAAAAACAACGCAATGATTTCTACAGACCTTTGAATGTTTCAAAGGAACAAGCCACCAGCCACTCTTTTTTTTAAATAAATATATTTTAAGTATTAATCAAATACTAAGTTTTCTTACTGTGTTATGTAGCTTTGTTTAGATTTTTTGATGTGCATGCTAGTTCTGTAGTAAAATGTATCATTTTAAAGGTTGGATGATTTTAAGTGTAAAAGATTTTATACTTAAAACAAGTTTTAAAAATACTTAAGGTCGCGCTAAAGTATAAATCAGCACTACTATTAACAAAGCAGGCTACCTAGATTACTGTATTGGACTGGAATTTTAAAAGTAATAGCACCTTTTTAACTGTATAAAGAAGGTGATGCTTCAAAATAAATACTCTTCCTGACAGTAAACCTAATACTGGAAACTGATAGGTAATGCTAAGTTGTAGCATAAATATATCTAATATTAGCAAAATATATGAGACAGTTTCCATTTCTAGACTGAAGATTCAAACTTAATGGTGCAGCAGTTTACTGAAACTTTTTAATATTGTGAAGGAATAAATGCTTTTAGATTTTAAGGGTGGGCTGATATTACGTGTATGAGATTTTATTCTTGAAACAAGTTTTTAAAGCACAAGAACCTCTCCTGATAAAGTTACACCCAAATTAGAAGAAGATGGTTAATGGTAGGTAGTGAGTAACTGATATTAGCAAAGTAGGCAAACTAGATTCCACCTTTAGACTGAAAACACAGGTGTATCAGCACAGGGGTTGCTAGAGACTAAGAATTCTATTGAAGGACCACAAAAAGAAAGAGGAAAAAAAACTTTAATAACCTTTTAACATACTTTAGCGCTTGTGGTTTAAGAAGGAACTATAGCTTGTTAACTAGTCTCAATTTATGGAACTGGGAGATTAGGAATACAAATAAAGCGGGACAATAAAGAGGCTTTAAGACTGTACCTGGAAGCATTATTATTAACACGTCATATAGTGCAAACGCCATACAGTAGAGACTCCATATTCTGTCCACAGATCAGCTGATCGACCTCATTTCATCCACTGTATTCTAAGAGTCGCCTGCGTCATCTGGTCCACCATCCTCCTCCTCCTCCTCTCTCACACACACAGAGTGAGAAAGTGCTGAGGCCCAGCTGGGTGAGCGAGCTGCTCCTGCTCTTTCGCTCTCTCTGAGAGCTATTTGGTTGGTTATGGATCCCTGAGGGACGCCGCTGCCTCCTGTGAGTGGGGGATCCATGCCAGGCCCTCGGTCGAACCCTGTGTGTAGATGTGTGTGTGTGTTTGTGCAGACGTAACTCTGGCTGGCACTTTCTCAAACATGTGCCAAAAGACGACCAAACAGCAAGCGTGTCTGTTTGTGTGTGGAGATGCGCTCATGCAAACACAATGCAAGGAGAGTTCAGCTTTCATGCTGCACAACACGACTTTTAAAAGGCCAAAACTAATGCTAATTGTCTGCAAATCTGAACAATTTAAAGCTCAAAAATAAGGCTGTGTTATTCTCATAGAGACTGTGTTTATTTTTTAATGCTTCTGTATTTTAAAAGAAAGAGACTAGTACTGGTTTGAACCCCTTTTTTGCCTGCAGACCTGACTTGCTTCTTCATTAATTAAGACAGATTTAAGAGTTAATTCTGTCTTAATTCTTTGGCATAGATTCAACAAGGTGGTGGAAAAACTCCTCAGAGATTTTGGCCCATGTTGACACGACAGCACACAATTGCTGCAGATTTGTCGACTGCACATCGATGATGTGAATCTCCCGTTCCACCATTGACATCTGGTGACTGTGGAGGCCATTTGAGTATGTCATGTTTGAAATGTGACATTATGTTAAGTGTGGAAAGCCTTGACACCATGTTACTTGGTCAGCAACATTGCTCACGCAGGCTGTGATGTTTAAACTTGTTTAGTTGTTACTAAAGGGCCCAAAGTGTAGCAATAACCCCCACACTATTATACCCTCAGCATCAACCTGAACCATTGATACAAGGCAGGATGGATCCATGCTTTCATATTGTTTACACAAATTCTGACCCATCTACCATCTTAATGTTGCATCAAAAATTGAGACTCAGGGAATGTTCCTTCTGTCTTCTATTGTCCAGTTTTGGTTAGACTGTATGAACTGTAGCCTCTCTTTCCTGCTCTGAGTTGACAGTGCCACCTGCTGTGGTCTTCTGTTGCTACCGAGATGTTCTTCGGCATACCTCGGTTTCAACAAGTGCTTGTTTGAGTTACTGATGCTTTCATATCAGTTTAGAGCAGTCTGGCTACTGTTCTCTGACCTCTGAATAAGCCATTTTTTCATCCTAGAGAATTGACACTCACTGTAGTTTTACTCTTTTACAGACCATTGTCTGTAAAACCAAATGATGGCTATATTGGAAATTCTCAGTAGACCAGCAGTTTCTCAATAACTTCGATTAGCTTGTCTGGCAGCAAAAACAACAATGCCACATTCGGCTGAACAGGTGTACCTGATGAAGTAGCAACAAATTGTGATTCAAAATTAGTACGCCTGCTGTAAAATATGATGTTAGGTATAAAAGTATAAAAAATTAATCTGTGAAAGATTTCTCAAGAACGTCTTGATGCATTCTCAATCATCCAGGTAAGTAAATCTCCAAAGGTTGATTCTGTTTATCTGGACAAAGAATGAGAATTTGCATAATCATGGTGAAGGAACTGACCTCCCAGCCCATTGTTCCTTCAGTGGGCTGGTTTCAGTCATTATGCAAATGTACTGTTTATAAGATTGGAGAAACCTGCAGTCAGCTGAGACTGAAGAAGTCACTTGGATGAGTGATGAAACGTTTCTCCCACTGAAAACGCTACGTCCAGATGAACAGAATCAACCTTTGGAGATTTCTCAAGAACCCATCTTCAGACACTCAGACTCAATTCAGAAAGAGATGGTTAACATCACTTAGTGCTAGACAACAACTTAGCATTAATCTGTGCTAGTATTAGCATGGCAGGCTGGTCGTTCTGAAAATAAGAAGGTGAAAGCTTTGGATTTCCAAAGTGTTAAATGTTATGGGACAAATCCTGCGGATTTTCAATAAAGAAACCAATTATAACATATTTGTGGTTTTCTAGGTGTTTTGCATTCCTGTGATGGTGCAGAACTTTTTAACAGTAACGTTAGCGCTGTTGCATATCTTCAAATTTTAAAACTTAACTGATGTCATATACAGAAGTTTGATGATTTTGGTGATTCTTAACCAGAGTTAAATTATGATTAAAGAGTGTGCTAACTGTAGAAAGCATTAAAGTCAATTACCATAATTAAGGGCTATTAGCAACACAAGCTAGTTTACACATTTAGACTGGAAATACAAATACAACAACACAGCAGCTGCTCCAGAGTGTGAAGAAGCAAAAATCCATAATACCCTTTAGCATTTTTTATTTTTACAAGCTAAGGGAGGGAACTAGCACCTCACTTGTGCTATCTTTATGAATATTTTTATGCTATAAAATGGTAGCTCATGACAGGAGATGTGGTGCGATAAGTAAAAAACAAAACCAAAACAAACAGACCTTCTGATGGAGATAAGAGAGTTTAAATAGTAGCTTTATTTAATTTATCTTGTTTTTTTTCCCAGTGTTGCTTTAAATCATGTTTAAAGCCTCCCATATGGAAAAGAAATAGTAAAAACTTATATGATTTCCTCATAAAAGTGGCCACTTTCTCATTACTTTCATATATTGTTTTAGTAAGTATCCAAAACATACGAGTTTCATTTATATAATTTTTCAAGGGATCTTATATCTGTTTTCACTCTTGTAGGCTTTTCATACAAGTTTCACACAAGACAGATACAAACTTTATAAGATTTATTTATATCTTTTCCATATGGGCATACACACCAATAAAACTGAAAACCAATTTCTGTTTGCAAGGATATATACGGAAAAGAGCTGCACAAAGAAATGTATGGTATTTACACTGCTTTCTTAAACCTGTATTTTTTTCCTTATAGAAAATCAGAGAATTCAAATGTTAAATATCATTTTCATATCTGCAAAATAAAATAAATACAGTTGATACATTTATTTTAAAAATGAAATATTTGTATTCTCTTTTCTATCACACTTTATTATTTATCAGGCCAAATTTACTGCTTCACTCAACTTTTCTCTTAAATTTCTAATTATTAGAATCACAATTTTTGAGTTTGACAATCTGTTTTTTTTGGGGGGTGGGGGGTGGGGGGGTTAAAGTCGTCAGTCTTACTCATCCCGTTCTACACACTTTGCTAGTTGCTGTATTCCGTTTTAGTCACCAAAATGGTGTTTTGCTGCTTTTGCTTTGATCATCCGACGCTTCAGTCGCGGGAGCGCTTTCAAACTCCTTCTGCGTTACGAAAAAGTGGACACGGACTGTTTGCAGTTATGGGAGACTGTATATTTTGACCTCTTTCTACACTTTACATTCTTCATCGAAAAAACCTGACGGATGCAAATGCTGTTGTTCGTGCCGGGTTTTAATTGTGTCGATCCTGCTGCTTTGGCTCTTTGCATATGTAATAAAACTACTTTTCTTTTCACCCCCTGAGCTCTAAATTTTCAGCTCTTAGTTTCAGTTTCTGCGTCGCCTTTTTCTGGCTTCAACAACTTTGTTCCATTTCTCATTCTCTGGCATAATTACAGCTTTATAGCATTCTCCACCGCCCGGGCATGCTGTAGATATCGCCCCCTCCCTTCTTCTCTGTCTCACTCTTTTTTCTTTCTTTTTTTTGGTCTTTTTTGGTTTGGCTCTCATTAATAATTCACAGAAAGAGACTGGGAAATTTTAGTGCAATTTGCAGCTGCTGAATCCCAGTTATTGTTTTGCAGGGTGTTGCACACAGAGAGAAAACCTCGGACGAAGGCTTTGTAGCCCTGAATGTAATTTGGCTGCATGTATCTGACAGGCCTCACATCATTAGTGGGAGGTGAAGTAGATGCAGTGGGGGAAGCTTTGTCCAGACAGTCAAACACACTGTCCTCATCTGTCGCTCCAAAGCCCCAACACTCTGTTTCCTTAATGCTTTTAGATGCTGTTTGTTCATATTTAGGCCTGATAACTATCTATGTTTTATTCCGTTTGTTTGCATCCGACCAGGCAGAAGCTGAATTATTCAAAGTGGGCCGAACGCAAAGAGGAAACTTCGGGCTGCTTTTCTTTTAAAAAGCAAAGACCACAAGCTACTTTAAAGAGCCACAAAGAACAACAATGGATGGTTTTATCTAAAAAATGTTTTTAGAGCATCCTAAAACCATTGTTCTTAATTTTTCTTTAGCATGTCTGAGTTTAAAAAAAAAATTCGAATAAAAATGCGAATAAAGTGCACTGAAAAACATCCAGACTGATGCGTCTCTATCTGACAAATCAGCAGGTGAAAGATGAGGATCAAACTTTTAAACCTCAAGTGTTACCTGTAAAAGTTGAAAATCCAGCCATCAACAAGACCCGTGACCTGACAGTATGTTTAAAACTAATTGATTCAAGCAATGGGCCAAGCACGTATCATTTTATGCTTTCCTTTCATTTCAAATGGTATTATTTAGGTCTTACATACCTCAATCAATACACTGTAAGATATAAACGGTTTACATTTAATTTTGCCCACGTAAAGTTCTCAAAAAATAAATCAACAAAATTCCATCAACTTGGCTCACTTTCCTTACACTTTTTGATTGCATTACACCATACGGCTGTTTTAACAAGTGCCTGGTCTTATAGGTCACAGTATACCATCATGTAAAGGCAGTATATAAAAAGGTAAAGGATGTTCGAACATGTTGTCATAAATTTGGTAATTTTAACCTGAACCTAAAATGCGACCTGGTCTCATATAATTACAATATTTAATGCATACAGTTATTTTTTTGTCATGTTTCTCAACATATAAAATATGATCTTTCATGAGTCTTTTCTCGTTAATTCAAAGACAAATAAGTCCACATTTAGCTGTTGGAGCAGCGGCAGTAAAGTAAGTTATTTCAGCTTTTATACCACTGACACAAACTCGAGTCCTTCAATCTCACTTTCCACACATCATTTATACGACTTCAAGTCTTTATGATCTGCATGTTTGTTTTATTTTATGCCAGACACCGTTCTTGACGCACTTCTCCTAATTGATCTGGGTTTGGGACTGGCACCGGTCATTAAAACTGGCTTGTGGATTACTTGTTTGATTTTTAAATAAATTGTTAATCCAAAATATGTTGCTTGGTGAGATTTAGGCATTAAAAATGACTTCCTTAGGGTCAGTCATTAAAACTAATAGAAAAAGATCACATATTGTAAAAAACACAGCATTTGCCTCATCTTTGAAAGCTTTGTTTTCAGGTTTGCCATGATGACACCTTCCTTCTTTCCAAAACACTGAAAAAAATGTATTTCTACTCACAGATATGAAGAAATGTAACATTTCGAGTCAATGAAAGCAGACTTTTGTTGTGAACTCGTGTTCGTGAAATAGACTAAGGTATATATTGATAGAAGGGCCAAATTTGTTGTTATTACACATGAATTAAATGTAAAAATCAAAGAAGCAAATTTACATATGTAATTTTAATAACAAATTTTTTTTCTTGTCCTACTTCATCTTTTTCGATTCTCTGTGGTTGATCAGATTTGTGACAGGTTTCATTTGTATTGCAGGAGATTGCAGCGCACATTATTAAATATTTTCTGGAGTTTTACACACAAAAGATTTTAAAGAATATCCAGTAGAGGGATTTTGTGTTATTCCACTGCTGCAGGCATTACAGGGCACAGGTTTTCCTTTCACATTCTGAAACTTAAACAAAAGTTGTAGCTGATATTTTAAAAGAAAATAGTGCAAGTTGTCCATTTCAAATGGGGTTCAGCAGCAAGTAAGAAAATACAACGTTTTTGACACGATGAGCAAATTGCCAACTACAGCCTTTTAAACCTTAAAATTTAAACGATTTAATGGATGAACCACTTCTAATCAGATCCAAGGATTTGTGGTGTTTTTTTTCCTGCATTAGAAGATCCCAGTTTAGACCCGATCTTTAGTTTTGAATGATAAAACCTGTAAATATGTCAAATATTTAAAATTTTACACTTAAAAAAGTTTATCCTTCAGTCATCTTTACTCATCTTTTTAAATTCTGACACCAAACTGTTTAAATGCTCAAAAACATTCTGGATCATCTTCAAAACTTTAAATTTAACGTTTACAGTGATTCTAAAAAACACTGTGATCTTTTAAGGCTTCAGTCCAGAGTCTTTTCATTATTTTACATAAAACGTATTAAACTTATTCGGCACCTCTGCGTTTAAAATCGAAGGAAAGTGATTTGTTTATTGTGTTGTTTGCCAGTGTGCAGCATGCATGTGCGTGTGTGAATTCACCATCCACTGAGACAAAAGTCCAGAGGCTGCAGGGCTCGAAGGAAAGCAAAAAAAAAAGACTGAAAAGAAATCTAAACCTCTGCTTTTCCCTTGTGATTTCGCCCAGCCTGACCTATTTTGCGCAGAGTATCTCATAACCGGAGAGTTTAGGACTGTTTAATGCTAGGTGACACAGCAGTGTCCTGCAGTCTTTTCTTTCTTAATCCCTGGCATCTTCGGTAAAAGATCTCTCGGAAGAAACAGCGCTCGTTTCTGGCATCCAGCTGCCGGAGGGAAGGGGAGATTGTCAGGGCGCATTTCTTCCCTGCTCGCCAGCCATTCCTCGGGAGAGCTGTGTGTGTTTGTGTGTCTGTCTATGTGTGTGTGTTTGTGGGTAAATCTCCCCCTGTTTTGTTGGCAGGTTAGGTAAACTGAGGGGATGAAGAAAGAGAGGTGGCAGCTTTCCCCCTCCTTGGAGAACAATTCCACCTTAAGCTCTTTCTGGAAATTACAGGAATGTTTCTCTTGTACTGCTCTTGTCACCTTGCCTCCAACATGGCCGCAAACAAGCTGCAGTGAAACTCACTGATGCGTTTGCTCCAGAGCAGTGGAGGAAGGAGGAAGAAAAGGAGGAGGAGGAGGATGCCCGGCGGGTTGGTGTTTCGTGTCATCCTCTGATAGCGGGTTTTGTTTGGCCGGAGGTGGTTTGTGCAAAGGGATGTTGAACGCGAGGCTGACTGCGAGTCCGGTAATCTCGCTGACCTCCCTGCCCAACCGCCGAGGAGGAAACAGTGTGAGGCTGAGGTTTTCCTCTCTCTGCTGGTCATTTGGCGGAGCAGGGACACACCGGAATCCATATTTTACCCTCTAAACTCTGTGTTTAGAGTTAAATGGTCACTCAGGATCATAAAATAAAAATCTCCCAAAAACAACTAATTAATGTACTTTAGTGGAAACATTTTATGTTATTTTTTGGTCGTTTTGGTGAACCTAAGAGTAGTGCCATTTCGGATATTTAATGAAGGCCTTGTGCAAATTATGGTCATTCCAAAAAGTCAGATCTCTGAAAACACCAAGATGGTGAAAAATGCTCCACTCAGTGGGTGATGTCATACTGGTTGCACCCATCTTTACAATGCTAGAATGACCCAAAGACGTACAGTAGCCTCATAAATACTCAAATACTGGAAAAGACTAGAATGAAAGAATCTGTAAAAGCCAACTCAAATATAGTAAAGAGAAACAAAAAAAATAGTTGTAGCTGCTTCTGCAGTACCAATTGCTTACTCTAAAACTGCAATGCAATTACAGTAACCACTCTTCAGTGCAGTTAGTGAAGCTATCAGCTCAGACAGCAAGTTTGTTACATCTGACTATAATGTAGAAGCTCTGAGATTTACTGCTTTACCTAAGATGGCTTACATGTAGTTTTTGGAGTGTACACCCAGCTTGATTTCATTATAAGGACAGAAATAATGTCTCAGTTACACTAGCGTAAAGAGAAGAATGGCACTTTCTCTTATGACTAAGAAAAACTGTTGGTTGTCTAGTGATTCCCTGTATTTCAATCAGTCCCCCAAAACGGGAGGGGGGGGAGGGTTTACCGAAAACCACACAGCATGTCAGGACAAACACCTCATAACAACAGTTAAGCTTGGTGGTGAACTGGGTGGTGCAGCAGGACAATGATCTGAAGCACAGCAGAAAACAGATTGGCCAAAAGGAAAAGAATTAAGATAATGTAATGGCCCAGGCGGAGTCCAGACCTCAACCTGACTGAAATGCTGAGGTGGGACCTTAAGAGAGCTGTGCATGAACCTCAATGGACCGAAGCAATGCTGTAAAAAAGAGTTCCTCCACATCAATGTGACACTGATAAAGTCATACAGAAAATGATTACGACAAGTTGCTCCTGCTAACGGTGGTTCTGCAAGCTCCTGAATCATAGGATTAAGGATGGGAATCGAAAATCGGTTCTTGTTGAGAACCGGTTCCCACAGTTTCAATTCCTTGGAATTTTTTGACATTTTTACAAACGATTCCCTTATCGATTCCAGTCGCCCCGAATGATGTCACCACGTTGCGGAGCGTCATTTACCTGGCAGGAAACACAGTACCTAAGCGGCACAAACTCTCGAAAGTTTGGTTATACTTTACGAGAATGGATGACAACAGGGCAACTTGCAATACTTGAAAAGTAGATATTTCATTTAAGGGAGGAAACACTACGAATATGCAAAAGCATTGGCTCACAAAACACGCGATGACCTTAAATGAATGTCATGTTTTTAATTCCGCTCCGGACTCGTGAATCTCAACCAAGCAGCAGCGGTAACGTTTGCACGTCCTCTCCCGTTAATGCGGCAGGTAAATAAGATAAGATAAGATAAGATAAAACTTTATTAATCCCTCGGGTGGGTTCCTCTGGGAAATTTGTTCCCAGAGGAACAAATTTCAACAACAGTAAATAATCAACAACAGTGCATATTATGTTAGCGCGATCTGCCTTATTACAAAACCTGCCATTACTGTGCGTTTAGGGGACCATGATGAGAGAGACAGACAGAGTCAAAGGCTGCCACAGTAGATGGCCATGATCTTTGGTAAGTGAATGTGTTTAATTGTAGGCAGGGACATTACTGGATATTCTTGTGTAATTGCTACAGAATAATTTATGTTATACTTTGTTATTGCTACAGGAGAATATTTATTTTATTATTTTACATTTACAATTTTTTTTCCTGGGGACCCTGTGACACCCCATTGAAGAGCCGTAGGCTGTGGATCTCTTAAGATCTCACTGTTGGGTTTGTAAGGCCATGTTACTCCTAAATTTCTATCTTGTTCAAAGAGAAGATATAAAACAAAGTTCTAAGCTAATCGACCTTAGTGTTCTCCTTTTTTAAAAACAAGAATCGATAGGAGAATCGATAAAGAATCAAATTGTTAAACCGAATCGAAAATGGAATCGTGAAAATCTTATCAATTCCCATCCCTACATAGGATGTACTTATTTTTTCATATTATTCTGCTTTTTGACTTAATTTTGTTCATCTGAAATGTGCATATAAATACTTTTACATTTTGTGAGAAACACTTTTTTTATGTCCTGACACATAAAACCTTAGAATTGACAGAGGCTGTATTTTGTTTTTGCCGCAACCGTAGTTCTGGCAACCAACTTGGACAAACAGAAGTTGAGGATGTCACTTTTGATCGCAAGGTGATTGCAAAGGTCACCTGATGCCAGGCAACCATGTCTCTAAATAAACTCAGATTAACTGCAATCACTCTGAGACAGATAAGGAAAGGTTTGCAAATAATTTTGCCATTTGATTTATAAACAGGCAGATTGCCAGCATGTTGCTGCATCAGTAAATGCAGTTAATCTTCAAGGGCCTTGGCTCAGCTGGCTGTATTCTGGTTATTAGTCAGTGATAATATGAATTTCTCTGAAGTATGATTTTTTTGTGTATGTTTTACCGATTTATTACAGTAAATCGCTGTTTTATTATAGATTGCATGTTATTGCAGACAAACCGACAGGAGACTCACTCCATCTTTTTGCCATTTTAACAACATATTGATACAACAAGGGTGCTTTGAAGATGTGAAGATGTGGTCCCCATCTTCAAGAAGTTAGAATTTATTCCACACAATTACGGTCTCCAGGCACTGTTTTCCATATTGGAGCTGTAGCATAAAATGCAGAGGAAACCAGCTAAAAAGTCAGTGATGTTGGGTGCATTTAGGTGCTCCTCCACAGTGGAAATCACACTTAAGAGCAGCAGAAGAACTCGTCTTTCTGCAACAGCAGATAAGGACGGGGTCGACCCCCCTCATACGTTCCATCTACAAGGAAACTGGGCATCCAGGAAGTCCAGAGTTTTCCCCAATCAAAAGTTCCATTAACCTGGAGCACCGGGAGCTAATTGAGAGCGGGAGAGGGTGAGATCTATCACGGCGTCATTTGAGCCACAACGCCCGCTGACTTGCCGGCGTCAGTGGACGTCACACGGTGACACATCTGACATATTTGTAATTATCTGGGATAATAAGAAATGGAATACAGCAACAAAAACAGGCGAGCGGATAGATTTGGCTTGGACTCCGAGTAAAAGACAATGAACAGGAAGATTTCTCCAGCCTTTGATAACCGAGATCATGTTTTAAGCATTAGGAGACGCATAAGAAGTGGAAAAAATCCACAAATCTGCATTACTGTTTTGAAGATTTATGAATCTCAACTTCACACGTGCTCTTGGTGGAGGGAGATCACGGGTTCATTATGTTTTGCACCGTTTTCTGATGGTTGTGTCTGTCTTATCTCTTTGAGAGGGTGAAAGATATTCTAATCTGTCGCCCCAATAGCCTTAAGCCCTAGTACGGCGAGTGGGCCAACTTTTGTTCCACATAATCCCTCCACCCCAGCGAGGGGAGGTCATGTTTGTCAAAATGTGGTGAAGTGAACATGGAATATTTTCCTTCCACCTCCTCCTCCTCTTTCTTCTTCTTCTCTGGCTTAATTTGGAATTAAAAATGCATGCGATTTTGAACTTTAGATCTCCAGAGTGAGCTGTAAACAAGTATGAAATTAAGTGTCTTTTGAAATGCTGTGGCAGGGACGTGGATCGAATTGAGAGCCGCACATTATTGCGGGTGACCAGAGTGGCCTCTAGAGTCAAATAGCTCAGGATGCCGGCTATACTGACTAAAACAAAGAGGACCACAGGATCAGCTCTGTGACAAATGCAAAAGAAAAATACGGATTTTTAACTTTCACATCTCTTATCCTGCGTGTCTGATTATGACACCAACTTCTTAAGTCAGTTTGATGTTCCTTAAAGATTGGATGATTGCTCTGCATCAGAAGTGGGAAGTAACAAAGTGCAAATACTTTGTTGCTGTACTTAGAATTTTGGAGTATCTGTACTTCTGTATAAGTATGTATGTTATTTTTTTACTTCCTACATTTCCACATAAATATCTGTACTTTCTACTTGTCACACCTTAAAACGGGCTTGTTACTTTAGGTTTACACATCTGAGGGACATTTTTATTTCAAATCACTGCGCATCTTCAAACATCAAACTGATCTGAGCCTAAATGGAGGCATGTATAGTGCTATGTTCTGGAGTTAAAGTGGACCTAATTGAGTGTGGATGTCCATAGGTTGTGGTCGTGGTACTTTAGCATCTAGCGCTATAGAAGAGAGCGTGCAGAAAAGGAGCAACGTTTTTAAGTGGCAGGTAATTTCAAATGTTTCTATCAGCTCAACAAATATCAGCGAACACACAAACTGTTTGCATGACTGCTATCTCAAGGTGCAGCAGCTGTATTTCACAGGGACAGAAAAGAATCAGAGCTTACTTCACTCAGAGATGGAGAAAGATAAGAAAGGACAGGAAGGAAGAAGAAAGGTTATAATTAAAGGCAAAGACTGCTCAGGGACATTTGATAAATGGACATTTGATGCTTACATGTAATGTCCTTTAAAATCAGATATTTAAGCAATATATGATGTGAAGTTGTGAAATGTCCTGCTAAACAAACAAGGTCTATACTTGCGGTATTAAAATACTCAGCAGTTTAGTGGAGGATAGAAATTATTGTGAGCTGTGATTCTTACCACCCACGTTAACCCCACACTGTACTGATTTTTTCTGTTTAGATGTGCAGACAAAGTGGGAAAAAAATACTCATATTATTTTACTTCCAATATTAATGTAGCCAGGACCTGGGAGATACAACTGGCCTTTCAGATGATCCATCTGCTGTTCAGTGAAGCCCCATCAGAAATGGTCTCAGTGGAAGAGTGTCTTTCAGGAAGCTGTTCTTAAGGAGCTGAAACAGGGAGAAAAGGCTGAGGTATGGAAACAACTACTGGTTTTATGAAGTGATGACTAAAAATTTGACATTTTATTTGCTTTAAATTGTCATCAATATGTTCGGAGGCAATCAGGAGACAGTGAGTGTCTATAGCCATCTGTAAAACATGGTGGAGGCTCTGTCATGGGCTGCATTTCAGTGAATGGTGTTGGAGATCTTGTCAAACCTGATGAATTGTGAATGCAGAAAAGTACCATCAGATTTTGATTCACCATGCAATAACATCTGAAAAGCATCTGATTGGCGGCGGCTTAATTTTTCATCATGACAATGATCCCAAACACACTGCCAAAGCAGTAAAATCATACCTAGATAGAAAAACACACAGTGGAGCACTATCAGTCATGGATTGGCCTCCCCAGAGCCCAGACCTCAACATTATTGAAGCAGTGTGGGATCATGTTGACGGAGAACAGAATAAAAGGCAGAAACATCCAAAGAAGAGCTTTGAATGTCCTTCAAGAAGCCCGGAGAACTATTCCTGAAGACGACTTAATTGGAGATTATGTATCTGAATTTCAGGAGCGGAACCACGCCTCTAAACACGCTCCTTCTGGTTGCGATCTATATAGGTTCCCCCCAGTTCTGCAACTGTTCATTCTCGTTTATGTGCCCCACCCTCCCTCCCTCCTTGTGGGGATTCTTTAACTTCTTCACTTCTATTTAGTACATGGGGATCTGCCCGGCCCGGGAGCCGTTGCCAGTCCCCTTCGAGGCCTTCCCCAAACCGCAGCTCAATTCATGTCCAAGCATTCACCTTTACCTACTAAAATGCTGTCAATCCTAAAATGAGGACTTGGGCCCAGCTAGTGAAAGAAATGAGAAGAAGGCTGCCTAAGAGAGTTCAGACCGTCCTGAAGATTAAAGGTGGTCACACCAGATATTGACTTTCAAGCTCAGTAGAATTGTGCAAACCCTGTTTTTGCCTTATATGCTGTATCTACATGTATGTTTGCACATGTTTCAATTAACGAAGGTTATGTGTACATTTAGTAAGGAAGATCTGTAGTCCTACATCTGTCTGCTTCCCATGTGTTTGGGGGCTAATATCAGCTTTACGTCACTTCCATTTTCCCACGCTGTCAAGCATATCACTGGTCTAGTCCAATCATCTTTCTGCCAGCACTTCTTCGAGCCAATCAGGCTCTACTTTATGAACTTTTAATCTCACTGCTGATGTATCTTTATTCCTTCCAGATGCCTTTGTGCAACCCACCTCCCCCCCCATCTTCACCTCGCCCATGTTACTCAGAACTCCATCCAAGCCTCCGTCTCCATCTCCACCACCAGCGTCTAGATTCTGGCGGTCCTGCCCAAATCCCTGTCATTCAGAATTCAGAATTTAATTCAGTATATCAATAAATCATGTTCAACTCCTTATTGAAATCATTTCAACTATTCCATATTTTCCTAGCAACATATAAAGAAATGAGGGATTGGCTCCATCATTATTTTTGACATATTTAACTCATGATTAGAGTCATTAGTATTTTACTAATCTGTTCATAATGGCATCATTGCTTCTGGACACATTTTGATTTCATTGGTTTATTGAGTTATTACAAAGTTTGCCAACAAACAGTTGTTGTGATCCATTGGATGCATCTCAGGCGCTGCTATTAAAACTTAACCCATCATGTTGGAAACTTGGAGCACTGGCCCATGTTTATTATTCAGTATAGCCTGATGTTCATGCACATCAGTAAACTGCAAAACTAAGTCAACCTTTTCAGCTGTGCTAAGAGATGAATACTTTACTCCAGTGACCCAGATCAAATAAAGTCTTTACTCAAAGACCAAAATGCACAAAATTATATGTAGATGTTGACTTCTTGCTTTCGTCATTTACACCTCAGAGCTGCTTTATCCGCTCGCCTCAGAGCTGCTTAAAATCTCCATTGCTAACATTTTCTTCTCTTTCCCCTCTCCGTCTCTCATAGTGCCCCAATATTTACATCTTTTTATGAGCTCCGCTGCTCTTTGCTCATTAACAGCAGCAACATTTGTCCCTCTTTAATAGCAGGTCGCGTGGAGGTCGTGCAGCACCTTAAGTAAAAGACGACAGATCCTGTTCTCCCTCAGGCCGCAGAGAGAGACTTGTTAAGCAAATCTGCATCGTAATAGGCGATTAGCATTCATTTCTGTGCCCTATTTATGCACACTGAAGTAGTGCACTGGTGTAGCTCCCTACTGCTTCGGGTTTCTCAGGACTGTAAGAAAGCAAAAGGACTTTGAGAGGAGACAATACTTCCAACATCCAGATCTGCCTTAAGGAGTCACTCCACAATGATTTAAGGGATTCAAGGTGTCGAGTGGCTGTTAACCCTGATTAAATTGCATTTTTCAGAGTCTGCAGCCCCTCAGTCCTCACTCAGAGTGTGTCTGTGCTCTCTCAGCTCTCCTGCCAACAACACATGCCTGCAGCTGTGAGGAGTTTGACCTGCGATTACATTACATCTCAGGTATTCCAGCTCTGAAGCTCTCACTTTCACATCACTGTAGCAATAAAACACTCACGTGTTGGGAACGTATATGCAAAATAGAGACAGACTTGTCCTGAAAAGTACGAAAATATATTACACAGAAGCTGAAAGTGCATTTTCCTTTTCAGGCTTTTATCTGATACTTTGTTCTTGTTAAGAGCTTATGGTTTAACCTTTGGACTGTTTTGGGCACTGGCATTTTGGATAATATTAAGCTAGGAGGTACTGTATTTGGATGAGAGGATGGCGACTGTTTGCAATGAACTTGCAGTCTCATTGCTTTTGATTTGGTTGATTCTAAAGACAGAGACCGGGTTTGCAAACACTCACACTCGCACGTTGCCATCTTCAAAGTGAATTTGGTGCATCAAGGTGGCGACAGGACAGAGTCACGTTTGATCAGGCTGTGATTGAATAGAATTGCCAGCTTGACTCCATTCAGTCCACTTGTCATAATGGGGCAATGAACTGTGATAACTGTGTGCTGTCAGAAATTCACAATAACAATGTTACTTTTACGTAGGAATATAACCAGAATGCAACCAGTTGGCAACCACTTGAGCTGAGTTCCCTATAGCAAAGAGCCCTCTGTTGGCACTCTGTCTGTGTTTATAACTTAGGTAGCAATTATTCGCAAACCTTGCCCTATCGCAGGGGTGGGCAATTCCAGGCCCCGAGGGCCAGTGTCCCTGCAGGTTTTAGATGTGTCCTTGAACCAACACAGCTGACTTAAATGGCTAAATTAGCTCCTCAACATGTCCTGGAGTTCTCCAGAGGCCTGGTAACGAACTAATCATGTGATTCAGGTGTGTTGACCCAAGGTGAGATCTAAAACCTGCAGGACACCGGCCCTCGGGGCCTGGAATTGCCCACCCCTGCTCTATCGGTTTGCAAGTCATTGAAGTTGGCCCAAGCTGGACTGCAGTTGTTTGGAGACAGCTGGGATCCTGTGCAACCATTGTGCAATCTAAAGTGGTTGCCCAAAGGCTGAGGGCCTTGCATGGTTAATCACCAGGCAACCACTGATTTTTACTACTTACAAGAAATATTTTTACTAGTTACAACAAAGTTGCTGTCCTATTTCTACTTTAGAAAGTTGCTGTATCTGTCAGACACAAAGGCCTACATCTACTAATTGCTGCCAACTAAAACACTTAGATTATCTGCAGTTAACAGCAAGTCAGATAATCCCTGAAAATGCTCCAAAAGGTGCAAGCCCAGTGGACACAACATGTTAAGTGACTTGGAAAATGTCCATTTCCAGGTGAATATGTACAGTTGTTATGAAGGGGGAACCCAACTGTAGAGAAGTCATGCATGTAAATTTAGACACTTTAAGTTGACTCGTGTTTAGAGGCGGGTTCAAGTGGCGATGAGAGTTGTAGGATTTGCAGGTTTTGGTGCTGTGGATTTTAGCATCAGCTTTCAGCCCCTGGTTTTGGACTTTAAGTTTTGATGCTTCAACTTAAAGCAGAAAATAAGCTGTACTGCAGTTTTCCACATAAGAAATCAAGTGCTTTATAGAAGAAAAACTTCCCAGAAATGGAGGATATAAATAAAAATTCTAAAACAGTGGGCAAAAAGGGAACATACAACTTGAAACATATACCTTTAAAGGCTTGTAGAAGAAATGTGTGGATGTGTGCTGTATGAAACTTTAAGGTGGATAAGTGAGATTCTTCTCCAGAGAACAGAACTGTAAACTAGGCTGTTGCTCCTTCAACATTATGATCACTACCTATCACTAGGATACAAACTTTCCAGCTTTATAATTTCTGCAGTATCCTGGCTGTTTGTGTGTTTCTGGCACTTCACACACTTCTATTTTACTTGTACTTCCAACAGTTAGTCCAGCTCAGCATGCAGCTTATAAAACAATCCAAACTTTGTAACCTCAAGGTCGCAGAGGCCACGAGTTGGCCGAGCCGCCGCAGTCGCTGCAGTCATCTACTGGAGCGGCCGACAACTTGACCAGGGGAGCGACCCCCGGATGACGGATGGTGCGCGGCCGGAAACGAGCGCCTTTATCAGGCTGCATTATCCTCCACCAGCCGATCCAGACAGGCCAGATTTTTATCGAACTGTATTGGATTTAGTAATTTCCTTTTCCAAGATGAATGGATGGAGATACTGAGAGGAGAGGGGGTGGGGGTTATTGTCTACAACCCCGGGGTGATTATTACTTATGATCCATTTAGTATTTCAGGCTTGTCCCAACACATGCTGGTTATAACTCTCGGGCCACCTTTCTGAGAACGCTTTGATACCAGGAGGTTGTTTAACACTATGCAGTGCTGCTTGGGAAAGGATCAGCAAGAAATGACAACATTTAGTGAAATGTGCAGATTAGGTCAGTGTAAGCCATGTGAACACTTCATTTCAAATTTAGATAACAGGACAGAGATTATCTTTTTCAAGTGGGTGAAAACTGAAGAAATTGGACTTCCTCCAAAGTGAGCCAACGCCATAGACTCCCATGTTAAATTTGTCCAACTTTACAGGAGAAATGAACATGTTTACAGCCTGTGCTAGTTCCCCCTTTATCACAACTGTAAAGTGGGTGAGTCTTTTACAGGTTTCTGTCCTCCCTGGGCTTGCGTGGGTACTCGAGCTTCATCCCACAGTCCAAAGTTCGTGGGGTTAGTTTAAGACTGGAGACCTGTCCTGGTGTATTCCACCTCTTGCCTTATGGCAGCTGGGATAGCCTCCAGCCCAGCCCTGGCAGCCTTAATTAGGTGAGAAGATGGCTGGGTAGAACTTTAAGTCCAAGAAGCTCAAAAACACTGAGTTTAAAATCCTCAAAACACCGGATAAACAAAGAAACTGGCTTAAGATATCCAGAAGTGGACTTTACTAAGAAAAGTCCTAAATCTCTCCACTGATGCTTGCTCTGTTATTTATTATTATTATCACAAAGTATATTTAGCATGATGCGATCACACATTTAATAAACTGGTCCTGGCCTCTGGGCCCTGTTTTGCCCATGTGTGATCTATGATATAATAATAATAAATACCTACATTTAAAGGAGCTGACCCCATGTTTGGCGTTGATTTACACCCTGTGAAGCATACTGAGGTGGTTTCTGCTGCTGAGGATACAAAAAAACTCCTTTATTTCTTCTCTTGGACTCTATATTTAGAAAGCCACACGTGCAAACAAACAGAAATCGTGGTATCTGTTCATTTTACCGCTGAGGCCTTTTTCAAGCTGCCAGCAAGGCCTCTCCGTAAACTCACAGTGTCATTAGACGCTTTGGATTAAAGTGTTCACCAAACGGCATATGTTACGTTCCCCCCTCCTCTGTCTCTCTGTATCTGTGTGTATAAATCCCACGGCTGTGAGCACACGGATGGGGAGGAGTGGGGGTAAAACACCTTACGCTGATGAAAGCTGTGTCAGGTAATTTCACACTCTCACACGCGTGCAGTCATGTCGGCCTCCCCCAAGCTAACTCATTACCTGCCTCAGCCGCCGGGCGCTTGCAAGGATGCACCTTCTGGAGACGCTGGCGTTAAACAAGCTGCGCAGGTGGATGGTTGAGTGGGGGAGGGGGGGGGGGGGTTGGTTTGGTTGTCACGGGGTTTATTGTGGAAAATGCCGCCTGAGGGGCTTTTGAGTGGTGAAAACCCAGAAAAGAGCCACTCTGACAGACCTGAGGATTCTCAAATGGAGGGTAAGCTATCGAGGCAGCCACGCTCACCTTGTAGCAACCAGGACGATGGGAACGAGACCGGGGTTGAGCAGGGTCGAGGTTCACCTTCTACAGCGACAGTATGGAGGGGAGAAATCAAGGGCCGGGGCCCCGCCAGCTGTTTTTCTCCTGACAAACAGCTCCCTCCTCCAGCAGCACTGCCACCCTTACAACCTCCCTGCCACGCGGGAGCTGTCAAGAGGAGGTGGGGGGACCGGACCTGCCAGCATGCATCTGGTTGACAGGCGACTGCGAAGGTGCACTGCGAGCGCACGTCACAATCAATAACCCCTGCTGAGAGCGATGGACCGAGGGGGTGTACATGCTCCCACCACCTCTCTGTGTGTTTTTATTTTCGTACAGAGAGGGCGGAGGCGGTGACTTGTCACCTAACCTAACAACACACGCTCGCTCCGGGTGTTCGGGAGTTTGTTTTGAGAAAATACATATGCACCGTGTGCAGGCGTGCATGCATGCATGAAGAGCGAGTTTTGGAGGTGTGATACTTGATGTGATAAACTGTAGGTCAGCGTTTGGGGGAGAGGGAGGCGGGGATGCAGAGGAATGAAAGGTGGTAGGTCTGCGTCCAAAGAATTTCTTTTTTTTAAGAGGAATTAAGGTCCTCCTCTGGAAGTGAAAGGTAAAAAATGAAGAATTATATGACTATGAAAAACTGAAAACATTCTACACTATTTATTTTAAAGTTTTAGGCCTCAAAACTATTCAAGGTAGCCAGGAAGGAAATATTACCATGTGGTTGACACAAGGTCAGTCCAAAACCAGCAAATTTGTAGAACATTTTCTGCTCGACAGTCTCCAATTTGCGTAAAATCTGCATAAAATTCAATGCATGCATATGAAATTTCAGCTTCATATATCAATTAATTTTCTTTTTTTTCTCTTTAAATAAATAATGGGTAAAAGTTTGTTTGTTTTGTTTGTTTGTTTTTTTCGGACATTGAAATCTGAGGTGACATGATATGACGATCTCACAAACTAATTAAAAATCAAATCTGACATTTTCACTGCTTTTTTTTTATCATGAAAATAAATTAGGAGCTCTAGTATATAAAAAAATTGACTACTGTCTGGTTAAACTATAGAAAATTTGACCCATCCTGTAAAGTCTAGTATTGGCACACACAATAACAAAAACCTGCACACTGCAAAAGACAACAAGTGATAATTAGTGAATGGTATATAGGCGAGTTACACAATAATGCAAAATAAAACATGTGGAATACAATTCCAGATGAAATTTTTAGTCACAAAAATGAAGAAAATAATTTTTTTATTAAACTTCCAAACTGAATTGAGCAACTGTGACACTCAATCAATAAATCAACCGATAGTCTAATGAGAAATGAACAAAATTCTGGGGTTTTCAGAAAATAATTTTATTAAATATATGTCATATTTTCATTTCTAAGACCTAGTGCTGTGGAGTGGTTCACAGGTTTAGATTAAGTTTAAAATATAAAAATTTTTTCTCTCAACTTCTAGAACTGTCTTGGCACTTCCAGGCTCCCATACAACCGCCTTTTTACGCTGCAGTGAATTGATTTCTTGGCTAAACCTGTGAGTATATGTCATTTTTCCACATTAGGCTGTTAACGCAGGCCCGCACCTGCATAGAAACCCAAACTCACTACAGCTTTCAGGTTTATCAAGGTGACACGCCAATTTTGTTTGCACGCGTGATTATTAAACTGAACATGTCTCAGGCGGGAGGAGGGTGATCGGTTGCTTCGACACTTACAGTCAACAGCCCGAGCCGCGGCTAACACCCTGAAAGATCCGTTACGATTCCTTCCCAGAAAAAGGGCAGCAGAAGAAGAGCGAGACGAGGAATTCCTGGCACATCCACAGAGCCGTAAACAGATATAACAAGTTCCCTCCATCGTAAGATGAGAGAATGTCAATGGGGCCTGACACAGAGACACCCGACCGCCGATTAATCGATAGCTGACATTACACCTCAGCTTGTCAAGCCTCTTCAGCTGAGAGTATTAAAGTTTTGCATTACAAATGAGGTCTTGCTGCTGCTCTGGTGCTCCTGGATTTCCCCCCTCCTCTCTCCTCCGCCTCCCCTGATAAGTCATGTTTACCAGTGCTGCTTATATTTTGAAGAGTGATTATCCAGTCACATCAAACCTTAATGAACCTAATTTCAATAGCAGCGAGCATAATTAAGAGGTTTTTCTAATATATATATATATATATATATATATATATATATATATATATATATATATATATATATATATATATCTTTAGCAAGTGAAATCTAATTTTCTGACAATTCAAGGAAAACTGGGGCTAATTACACTGGTTCTGCTGCCGTGTTCAAGCCACAAAAAGCCAATTTATATGGGGAACATGCGCTATTCTGCAAGATGGAGATGGCTGGTCATGGCTTTTGGACGTGTCATGTCGTATTTAAGTCGACAGTGTCCTCCTCCTTAAGGTTTTCTAAGCGCTGACAGATTTTCCAACTGGGCAAATTACCCGGCTTTGATACCTCGCTCATCTTCTAAAGCCAATCAGAACATGTTTACCATTACTACCAGAGAAGGAAAGAAGTTTTGTCATCTGTGTGTGTGTGTTTTAAAAATCTCGCATGTGATGTGGCCCCGTCGCTACAAGAAAAAGGGGAGGGGGCGGCACCCTTGTGCCTTTAATGAAGCGCTGAGCAATTATCAAACCTTCCCCCACCTACTGATCGCCGCTGTCGTGCGGGGTCGGCCAGCAAGATGCAGGCTTTTTAAGTCACATTTTTACGCTCTGGTTCATTATGGGGACCAGGCACCATGAAAGCACTTGTCAGGATGTCACCCCTCGGCCTGAGCTGGTTTGCTGTAAACGTGGCCTTAAAGGTCCAAATATCCTTATCATGAATATAGAAACGTGAGGAATGAGGGAAAAATTTGGAGCTTCCATCTGCAGATGTATGGCATTCATTTCTTTGAATTTTGCTTCCAAGTGGTGTTGAGCAATAGTTCTCCAGGCTTTCTGAAGGTCATCAGGAGTTTTTCTTTGGACATCAACTGCTTTTTCAGTCATTTTCGTTCAGAGGAATGCTTATTGTGTTTGTTGGGCCATTTAACACTGACCTGTGAATGATTCAAGCATAAAAAAGACTCCCAACTCAAGGGATGAACAGGTGCTGTGTCTACATATAGCAGAAAACTTAGCAAAGAACCAATTTGTTCCCATTTCTTTAGTTAAATCTACAAAAATAAAGCCAAAGACAGAAGTTTGACAGACATAAAAAAGTATTTTTTCATCAACTAAGAGCTGTTAGCTGAGAACTTTGAATATCTCAGCATGGTGTGCAGTGTGTCCTTAAAAAAGTCTGAGGAAACCGGACAAGTAGAGGGCAAAAAAGAAGTAGCAGAGATTTTCAAAAAAGTTGGATTTCTGATTAGGAAATGGCCTTTTTCTACAGAATTTCAACCACTGTATGACTTACAGAGGTTTCACGTTGAACACAAGTATGTTAAAATTCTAATCTAAAATCTTTTTCACAGCGTCCTCCTTTCAAGTAAAACTGGATAATTATACAGTTAGATGTGGGCTGCTGTAGCTGTACGGTGCTGTGCAGGTAAAGGGATTACTGTTTTAGTCCTTTGCGTCAGACTTTCATTTGGTGCTAATTTATTCACAAACATTTCAAGCATTTGATAAATGAAGGCTGCTTTTCCCTTGGCTCTCCCATCCAGGCATGCTGATAAAGTCTGTGGGTGTATATCACAGACATTAGGCGAGAGGTGGGGCATGCCCGATTTACCGTCACATTAACACCTTGATGTGACGAGTCTAATGACTCGCAATTTAACTTGTGGAGCCGTTTCTGGACAGGTTCAACCCCAGAATCTTCTTGCTGTGATGAAACTGATGCACCAATGTTCTACCCAGCTATTTATTTTACTGGCTAATTCATGTAACTAATCTCACGACACCATCGAGTTAGTCATTCAACAGTCAGCACTTCTGTGAACGAAAAGCACACAGATGAAAGTGTCTAATCTCGAGTGACTGGCAGTGGTTCCTGGACGTTTCCGGCTCTTGCTGGGTGAAATTGGTTGGAAAGAAGGTGCTGCACCAAAAAGCTCCGACTGGTTGCCTGTTGTTTCTCATGTTTGTCTGCAAATACTCACCAACTACTAAAAAAAAGGGTGACACAAATTCATCATCACTTCTATCTAAAAACTAGTCATGAATTTTTCTCCTGAATTTTTGAGGATCCAGCTTGAACAGCGACAAAAAACATTTTCTGTTGAGATATTATTCTTTGTGTGTCTTTCTTCAGATGACAGAAGAACTGGAAATTTAGCAGCTGAAGGACCATATCCATATTCATCATCTGGCTTTAGAGCTTTACTGCTAACAAGACGAATGCACAAAAAGCAACACCCATTTCAGAGTTTAAGGTTTGAGTAAGTTAAAGTCATACAGGGCTGTGACATGGGTTTGGGTTCAGATGTGTGCGCTTCGGGAGTGTGTAATGACTGCTTGAACCTACTGAAGGAAATCCATCTGCGCGCTGGTGTCTGTGAGGGTGAGAAGTCTGTTTGGGTCTGAACGGCATGAGCCACACATCAAGGCAAGTGGAGGGTGATCGAGTTGCAGAGTCGGAGACGGTGTGCGTGCATTCGGCGGGATCCCACACACACATTCATCCCGCTGGAAATGTTTAAATCTGCGGACGTGGAGGAGAAAAAAGGAAACTTGTTGAAACGGTGAAATCCATCCAGGATACTCGAGCCGTTCCCTCGGTGTGTGGACTTCTCCTTCACGGCCTGACCGAGGCAATAAAACTCTGACTCAATCTCGTGAAATATGCAGCAGTGCCGCTGTGGTCCGCTGCTCCACTTCCAAACACATCAGCCCCGTATTGTTACAGCTCTCTGTTTACCTTCAGGCCCCGACGCTCTTCATTTTTGCATCGCCACCTGTCACCGAGCTCTCATTTATAACACGAGCGGGCTCCTTGGCCTTCCAAACAATGCCAGAACTGTGAAACTTTCTGTTATATTTATACCAAAAAGAAATATAAATATTTGAACTAGCCTTTAATGGGGGGTTTTGTGCATTCCATCATATCGTACACAACCTCAATTGTTACCTTGGACGAATGGTCGGGTTGTATTTACTTTGGGGTCTTGTGAGTGATAGCCGCATCGATGCTGTTTGCCATATTAGTGAGCTAAGACCTGAGGCTCTCCAGCTGAACTATTGCGGCTGTGTACACAATTTAGACAAAAAACCTGTTTATACTGCAAAAGAGGTGTATTTTGTAAGCCCTGCTGTATATTTAATTGTGAAATATTTCCTGTGACCAGCCGGTGTGTCCTGATGGCCTAATATAACCCAGAATGCACCTTCAGCTGTGGGAATCGCAGCATTTGGTATCATTTAGTTAAGTTTGTAAGCACTTCTTTTTATATTATTAATAGGTCCTACCAGTATAGGATTTCTAAGACTGATACCGATGTCGATATTTGTTATAAATCTGTTATAAAACAGATACATTGGCCGATCTTATATAAACAAAACAGAAACAGACTTTAGTTGTGTGTACTGTTTTGTAAGATGGCCTACGCTAGAACACATTTTACTGTAGTGCCCCAACAAATCGTGGATTACTTGTTTACGTGCGGCCCAACTTTGAGCGGATTGGCTGGTTTTTGTCTTCCTAACATGCGTTGGAGTGCCCTCTGGAGGACAAACTATCCAATATCAACACTCATGACATGATTAAAGAGTGTTTCTCCCATCTGTGTTTTGCTTTTAAAATTTTAATTTATCATGCCGATACACCAGCAAACAGCCAATCTTGACATATATCTAGTATCATAATATATCTGTAGACACGCTTCTAGGGTATTTTGGTATCTTGAATGTCTTTGAGAGATGATTCTGCACAAAACAAATCACTTTGAAAAAGTATTTGTGCCAAAATACTTAAAACTTTTTGTCATATCTTCTCATGCCTTGGTTTGGGTTAGGAAAATATCGTCTTTATGACCCCCAGAATCCATTTGTCTGAGTCATGTTACTCATAGACATCATAGTAGCAAAAGTAGCATTTTTGCTACTTTTGTGTTGTTTATTTTAAAAATAATTGCACGAGTGGGTAACATGTTAAGTTATCAACTAAGAGTAGCTGTTTTGTGTCTGAGTTGCGGGGCCAGGCGTCTAAGCAGAGAGGCCCAGATCTCCTTCTACAGTTGTAGATTCTGGGGGTGACACTATTCACCCCATTGCCTGTCCAAAGGCAGCTGAGAGCAACTGAGAGACATAGCATGTGCTCCATGCGTTATAGCATGTTATCCCAGTTGGACATGACAGAAACAACTCACCAAGCAGGCATCCAGAAGGCATCGAAGGCACGTCCTGGACTCTGAGCTCCGCACCCTATCTCTGAGTGAGACTCCATACACCCATCAGAGGAAGCTTGTTTCTGCTGCTTGTGTCTGCAATCTCTTGGCCGTAGCTGAGGGTGCCAGTAAATCCACAGCTTTACTTTCACACTCAGCCACACTCTCTTTACCACAGCAGACTGGTGCAACATCCTCATCACAGCAGATGCTGCAAACATCTGTCTGTTATCCTCCCTGTGGTAACTGACCTGCAGATACTGTCCAAAAAGACTCCAGGTACTGAAGATGAGATTGGTTAAAGTGGTAGCGCCTGTAACACAAAAATGTTACAGTTATCATCAAGGTGAAATCCATCCATAAAGACCAAAGATGGAGTTTATACAGTTGCTTGCTGATAAAGCCTATTCATATCTGACCGCTTATATAAATAGGACTATATGGAAGCCTTAAAGCTGCATACAAAATGAATGCTGATTGTATTAATTGTTGAGCTGCAGACTCATCCAGGTCCTGCAGAGATAAGAACTAGGATGAGTCCTGGGCCTGATCAAGGTCATACCCAGGCTACCTGGATGGTGCTGACACTGAAGGGGATGGAGATTTTAAACTTATCAACAAATATCTTTAAAAAACTATTTTGTGCATGAAACAGCGTCAACAGTCCCCTCGTAGGCTGCTTTCTAACACAAAGTTAAACTTCTACAAGTCCGATATTGATCATTTTACAGCTTTTAATCTGCTTAAGAAACATCTTGTTAACATTGAGAGTCTTTAACAGTATGAATTGGTTTTGATGCTGACTGGCGTTGCAGTTCAGAGCTTCCAGCATCACTGTCCACGTGATGCTGCGGCCGTGACTCCGTACTGTATCCCAGGCTGGATTTAGAGATCTTTGAAAAGAGGCAATTTCAGATTATCGTGGCCTGATCTGTGTGGATGTGTCGGCCCTGTCAGCTGCGCGTGGATACGAGCAGGACACACATGGTTTAGGAATGCACAGATGCCTCGCGTTGTCGTTAATCTCCCCGAGTGGCTCGCGTCTCGATGGCATCCATATGCAACTTTAATTTCAGCACTTCAAGCTGCACGGGAGGGGATAAAGATAGCTTTTGAAGATTGCTTTTCATGTTCATCTGAGCGTTTAAGTGTTGCAGAGAAGATCTGGACTGCTTTTTATTTCCTTTTTTCCTCTTTTGTGAGGCAGGAGTTCGGCTTCTGCGAGACAGCTTGAAGCATCTGAAAATGGCAGCTTTAGCGGCAATTTCCTGGTATTGTCTCCACGCTAACGAGATAAACACTGTGTGTCAATCAGAGCGACTTCCAAAAGGTGTCGTATTTCAAGGTTTAGCTACATTTTGTGTGGTAACAGTGAGCAGTGGATGGTAATTTTGTGGAGAGAACTTGACTGAGCTGCCAGCTGTTTTTGGACATTTTTATTTTGGAGCGTGTTCTTTACCCTCCAATAAAATGCCCAACTTCAGTATTCCTCTCTCACATGAATGTGCTTCGAACAAACAGCCCTAACATCCATGTTATACGATCCCCATTGTTAAATGTTCTCTTTTAACTTCCATCCAAATCAGCTCGCAGAGGGCGAGTGCTAAAAAGGATATGGAGCTTTCAGATGGCACCTAAGTGCTGTATCGCGTAACCGCCGAGCCTTTTTATGGATTAACAGTTTATTCCTTTTGCTGGAGCCACACCAAAGCGCCCTGGCCCTGTGTAAAATACACTGCTTTTGGTGAATTATGAGTGTGGCCTTCGTCCAAGTGCCTGCGGCCTTCCTGTTTATTTGTACGGCGGCGCAGGTCGGCGGCGAGGTGGGGTCCAATGGATCCAGCTGAGCATGTGTAAACACTCATCCTGGGAGCTGCGGTGAAAGTGGCTATTTTCCTCCGGCGAGGGGATTTTTTTTACTGCCCATTGTTTTTAACAGTGAATCGACCTCTTAAAAACATTGGACGCTCTCTCATGGCTCTCCTGTGGCCCAGAGAGTGCTTTGTATATGCCTATTGACAAAATATTTCTGTGTTATGGCATGTGTGTACTGCGACTCGTATAAACTAGAAAAGGAACACAAGTGCGCTGACGGGAACATCTCGCTCATTTTATGCAAGCGTTCCCTGGAAAATTCTGCGGACAACGAGCTTTTTAGAAAAAAAAAACAAAAAAAAGACCTGTGTCTTGTTTCACCGGAAGCTCTCTGGCATGCTGATAAACCCCCTAACCTCGAGATATCATAATATGTCGAGTCCTGGCAATCACGGGACAAAAAATAAACATTTTCATTGACAAATGTGTGAAAATTGTTACTTTTTTCTCCCACAAAAGTCAGATTTGCCTGACTTTTCTCCAGAACACAGGGTTACTGGTCCTCACTGATAATGATTTACACTCCCACAGCATTACCCTGTGGGAGGCAGGCAGGGCGCATCTGCAGTGTTTTTGCAACATTTCAGTAAAACTAATGCAAAAAGTCACAAGATTTCACAGATTATCACACCATTTGAATCACAAAAACTTGAAAAAAAGTAGGTATCTCAATATTATTGAATTATACAGGACACTGAACAAAGAAACCCAAAGAAACTGTTTTCAAGACATTTCTAGAATTGTCTTAAAATGCTTTGGACATGAACTGAAATAATTTGATTTTACTGCCAGATTTTGTCTCCTGATGTAATTAAATCAACAGTCAAGTTAAGTGTTAAGGAGTTAAGTGTTATATTTTAAGGTAAATACCCTACAATAATAGAGAGAAACCCCCCAAAACATGAACAAATGCTTCATGACAGTGGGAAGGAAGAAATCTCTGTCAGAACCCGGCTCAGGGAGAGGCAGCTATCTCCCATTACCAGTGGATGGGGTGGAAGAAGGAGACAGGACAGAAGAAACAGTGTAGAAGAGAGCCACAGGCTAACCAATACGATCTGCTATGTGCAGCACTTGGTGACTGTGGGAAGGAAGAACCACCTTTTAACAGGAAGAATGTTGTTAAAAGGGGGATGACAACATAGAGAAGAGGAAAAAAAGAGTTAAAGACATGCAGTACTGTCATATAAATGCATGGGATGTAAAAGAGGGGAGTAGAGAAGAAATGCTCAGTGCATCATGGGTAGTCTACCAGCAGTCTCAGCCAATTGGTCGCCTGGGTCACCTGATCCAGCACTAACTACAAGCTTGATCAAACAGCTGTGTTGTGTGTAGTGACTGAAGACTCCTCCACATTGAAATGGAGCCCGTTGAGGTGACTCAAACACCTCACCCAGGAGGCCTCCTGGGTGAGGTGTTTCATTCAGCTGGGAGGAGACCAGAACATGCCAGAAAGATTACGTCTCTCAGCTAGCTGAGAGGATGTGGCCAGGATGGATGGATGGATGAATAGTTTTAAGCTTAATCATGACATTTATTTTGTGCTGTAACTGAACACAAACTGTGTGTTGAGCGATGATGTTAGTGTGGGTTTCGTGAATCCATAGACACTTCCTCATTATGTTCTTTGACTCTGTTCTTTTGTTGAAGGCAGAGTCAGTTCAACTACTATAAAGCTGAATTTTAAATCCTCACCTCTTACCTTTTTGTTTTTTGGACACAAAAATCAATCAGGAAATCTTTTATTACGAACTAATTGTTCTGGATGTGACTGTAAAGTGCAAAAATGAAGAGATTCATGCATTTTTCGGTTTCTTTTGCATAGACGCTGGGTTTTTCCAATGAGAAACTGTCATCTTATGTAACCAGCTTGGCCCATAAAACACGTCATCATCACTTACAAATACATAAAATAAGTCTTGGCCTGGATATCTGTTCTCATTGGCTACGTCAGAGGCCCCAAAGCATTGGACGTTGCTTCTCAGTCGTCAGATATTAGCTGATTTGCCCCAGATTTGGGTCTATTTGGTTCATATTTGCACAAATAATAAAATTAAAGGACAAAATTAAAGACAAAACTGGTCTTTCGTAGTGTATCTGAGAGAAAGCTTTCACCATTTGTACAAAAAGACCTGCTGAGCTAAAACATGACCCATCATAAACCGAAGGATAAACGTACTTCAACCCCAAGCGTTCGTGGTACACAGTTGGACAGATGGGGGACAAACACACTCGATCGTGTCTGCATGTCAGTTTGAGCCCCGAGCATGATTGTGGGGATGTTTTTCAGGGTAACTTGTTTGTCTGTGAGGTGCAGCCGCCGCTGTTGTTTTTGTCAACATGATCCGGGTCATCCAAAGGCAAAAAAAACGTCAGTGGCATCAGAGGCTTCACCGCAGCTCTGACTCAACAGCCCGCACTCGCTGCGACATAACCGACATGACAACAACGATGATGACGGTTGTTACGGGGACCGAGTTCGGGGACAAGCTGGAGAAAAACACATCTGTAGGGTGGCGTTTGGGAGGAGGAGGAAGAGGAGGAGGTGGAGGGACGGACGGGCGGCTGTTTGAGTGTTGCCACTATGTGAAAGCTTCTCCGGGCTGCCCGTGCACTTTGACACCGGTATCCGAGTCCCGGAGGCCGTCAGGGAAAAGTGTGTTTGTTGCTGCTGAAGGGGTCTGGGAGCAGGATCCAAGCCAGGGGTCAGAGGGTTAGCTACATGTCCTAAAAGCAAACTGTAACCTACTTTCACCCCCCCACACACGCACACCGCACACAGAGCTCACCAATCAGACATCCTGCCACGGATCCCACTCTTCATGTTCTGCATGTTTTGCAAAGTCAAAAGGCCACAAGACACAAGAGGTAGTTCAGCAAACTTTAGGGCATCTGCCAAAGTGCCCGTGAGTTCCCACAGTGCCATTCGCTTTCAGTGTGGGTGGCTCAAATCCCTCAGCCCTGCAGTGTTGGTGTGATCTGCATAAATGCTGCTAAAGTATACATTTTACGCACAGAGAGGTGTCTCCATGCCATGGAGCTGATTTAAAGTTTAATGCAGACTTTTAAGGGAAAAAAATTAGATCCCAAAACTGATCAGAGACCAAAAAGATTCAAAAAAGCACCAGAAAAACAGAACTATAGTTTGGTTTGAACAGAAATCTGTTCAAACAAATCTAGGATTGATTGTTTAGGCTCGTTTTCTTGTATAAATCATACTCATATGCTGCTAGATTACTATAGCAGCAACATTTTGCTTCATCTTTTGATTGTTTAACCTTTTGCCAAGGACATCATTGTAAATAAAAATGTGTTCTAACTTTGACTCGCTGCACCATCTTGTAGACTTGTGTTTCGTTTTGCTTTATCAAAGCACTTTTTGATGTTTATCTCCAAAGCTGCTATAGTACAACCTGACTCTACTCCAGCTTCTGTTGATATGTCTTCAATACTACATACAGATGTTATGGACATGAGTGCACAGCAGTTGGGTCTTTATTTTCAGATTCTGTTGAAGGTGAATTAGGCCCTGCCTTTTCTCTAATTCACCTGGGCTGGACTGAACAATCTGGTGCACTGGTCCTGGCCCATGTTTCTACTCTACCTGAGCACTCAAAACACTTTTAAAGACAATCATTTGGTTTTAAATTTGATTTATGGTCCAACATTGGCAGAGAGAAGGATTAAAAGATTTAAGTGAATTCAGAGCAGGGTTTTAATAGTTTTGCAATTTTCATTAGTTTTTATTTTTATTTCGTTTTGACTTCATATTTTCAATTTTATATCAATTTTAATTAGTTTTTACCAATTGTTTGCTAGTTTAGTTTAGTTTTTATTTTTTGAAAATCCTTAGTTTCAGTTTAGTTTTGATTAGTTTCAGTCATAGTTTTAGTTGTGTTTGCAATAATTAAGTGTAACAAAATCCCAGTTTCATCATATCAGTCATTCTGCTTATCCTTGTGTATGTTGCTATTCCAGCTACCATACTGCACCGTGGACAGGTCGCCTGTCCGTCGCAGGGCTAACATGCAGAGACAGACAACTCACATTCCCACCTATGGGTTCTTTAAATAAATAAATAAAGGCAGATGAACAACCATTGATACCAGGCAACTATAAAACGTATATCTTGGCCCCAATGAGACTATTAACTCTGGCAGCACCGGGTGTTCGTAATTTTGGTTCAAGTGAATTGATAAACTTTTTGAAGGTAATTGACTCACACAGTTGTGTAGATATCCCCGTCCTGTTGTCTCGGGATGCATCACGCTGCCTTGCCTGGGGTTAGCTTCTGTTTTCTGGGGATGAGGGTTGAGTGTGCTCCCTTACCTTCTCAAGGTAAGCTAGGTTAGCCTTCTTGTGTGAGCTTTTCAAGTGCACTTTAAGGTTTGTGGGATTTTTTTCCCTTTAGAAATGTCCCTCATAATTTGTCTCTTTCCACTACAAGACACTTGCTTTATCCAAAACACAGTCATATTCAAAGTAATCCCAAATTGGACTCTGGCGCTTTCTTCCGACTTTTCCTGACATGATTCTGCGCTTGGACGGAGCAGCAACACAGACGACTCGACTAACGTACTGCCACCTGCTGGCATAATGAGACACAGCAAGAAAAAAAATCTGTAAACTAAACTTCATTTTCACCCTTGACTCTTGTATGACACGCACACATCAGTGAAAACTAAACACATTTTTGCTATAAATTCAGTTAATTTTAGTTAGTTTTGTGAACACTCATTATAGTTTTAGTTAGTTTTCCTTTTTTTGTTTTTATTTTTATTTCCGTTAACGAAAATGTTTTTTCACTTCTAGTTTTCGTTATTTCGTTAGTTTTCGTTAACGATAATAACCTTGATTCAGAGATGCCCGTTGAATGCTGATTGGCTGAATACCGAAGATGGCAATGAAGGTCACCAGAGAGATAAAAAAGTGTGACAAAAAATTAATCAGATATCCAAAGTAAAGTTTACCACAGAGAAGAAGAGGCATAAAAACTCAATTAAAAATCAAAAAACCACAGAAAATGGCCAAAACAGTTTTCATTGTGTTTAACACTCAGTCATCAGTTTACCCCACAGGACAGGTTTGTATCAATTACTCCACTTTACATTAAAATCTTTAAAAGTAATGTGCATGTAATGACTGAATACGCCAAAGCCGAGATATGGCAAAATTGTGACCCTTTTTCTTAACCTCTAAGTGATGTTTCTTCAAAAATGATGTCCCTCTTATATAGTATCTATATATAGAACAGAACAACAGTCAAGGTGCTTTATATTGTATGATAAGGCCCTAGAACACCACAAAACCCCAACACTCAGACAGAACCCTATGAGGAAGCACATGGCAACAATGGGAAGGAAAAACTGATTTTTAACTGGAAGAAAACTCTGGCAGAACCAGACTCGGGAAAGGGAGCTCCCCTTCATCTGCCATGACTGCTAGTAGCTTCTAATGAGTTTGGCACCCCTGCGACTTTTCGACATTGCGATGTTTCCTAAGTTGTTGTGGTTTAAATGTATGCCTGGGATAGGCTTTACTTCTCTTTCTCCTTGCCTCACTGAAGGTTGAACAGAGCTCCTGCAGGTCAACAACATCTTCTACTTGTGTGTTATGAGGTGTTTTGGAAGCAGCATTGATTTTTCTTCCACTACAGAGGAGCAGCTGTCAGACATAGTGGTCAGTTTCACTGCTGCACCCCAGCATTTACTACACTGGTGTGGGAGGTCAGATTGCCAGGTTTTTAGGTATCTCTTTTCTCTAAATCAAATTATCGGTACAAAAAAAGGATTTCTATAGAGGAGATGAGGATGTTCAGCTTTTCCTCTACATGCCGCTCTGTTGCCCTGCAGGCTCCCACCCCCACCCCCCGACCGCGCTGACCTCTCTACCATCTTTTAAGTCATTGCAAACATACCAGCATGAACTCACAAGCAGAGACACGGCTGGCCTGTAGCACCAAGAACGAGATCTGCTCTGCTCAGGATCATCTTGCTCTTCTCCCTCTCAATGACTTGCTGCCAGTTTGAAGTTTGACTCTAAGGCGCGTTAGAGATCTTATAGGGTTTGAAGTCGAGAGCCACGGCACCGACAAGTACCCGCTTCTCCTTTCACCTCGAAGCGTTTCTTCTCCCCACCCCGAAACAAAGCAGCGAAATTGTCAAGTATCTCACAGATCAGGCAGAAAAAGAAAGAGGAAGGAAAAAGAAGAAGCAGCGACTGTGAGGGAGGCGGACGTGGTTTCTTCTTGTGTTCGGGGAGGGTCAGTGATCACATTAAGGATGATGCTGTTAAAAATCTCCCTCAGACCTGATCTCACTCGTTTCCTTCTGCCTTCGAGCTCTTCTCTACCGGTGAAAACATGTCAGCACTGATAAAAAAAAAAGGAAAAGATGACAAGCAGAACATATTAAGAAAGTGAGGAGCTGTTTGCTGCAGAGCGCCAGAGAGCTAGAAATGCAGAGCGGAGATATGGACTTTTACTGTGAACTGCATCCTGCAAACGTGGATTTTTGATTAAAAAGAATCTCAGGCAGTGAAATGGGTGTATTTGTACTTCGCATCCACTTTTGATTCACAAGAATTTCTGTGAAGTTATTTAATTCACTCCTTTTTATATATTTATACTATATTTAAAATTAGATTGTTTGAACTTTTTGTACCTATCCCCAGATTTACAAGAATTTTTTTGAACAATAAAATTACTGATGGTTTGTGTTTAGCACATATTTACTGGAGTAAATCATTGAAAATCATAATCATTGACTTAACTACAAACTGCCTGAAATACAGTGTGGACACAGGGTAACAGCCGCAAGTATTTCCTGTGCAGAAACGTGTGTTTAATGTGCAGTTTGAACATTTTTCCTATCGTCTGTCTTAAAAAGTGCATGTTTTTCCTTCATTATCTATTTAGCTCAGGAGCAGTCCCTTTTCCAGAACCATGACTAGTTAAGTCAAAAGTAGGAAAGAGGGGCACTATGTTTGTCCAACATGATGGTATGTATTACTTTCTGGTCTCCGACATTTAAAGTTTCAACATTAGAAGTGACCACATTCAGCTTAGGCCTGAATTATGCTTCAGTGGGAAATCTATGTTATAGCTTATGATATAACTGGAGCCTCCTCTTAACCCTGCGCTGTAACCTCATGTCGACCCGACGTGCAGTTACATTTATCAGGAGGTGCAAGTCTGGTTACATGCATTTTGTTGGATATTCAAAATGTGTATTTTGCAACCAGTTGGCAAATGGTTGCTGACGTTTGCAAGCACGAAACTGGTTGCAAATAGGTTTACTGCACAGTGCTGTACTGGAAACCTGTTTGTGATTGTGAGCACATTGCTGTAGTTGCAGATAGTTTGCAAGGAAGATGGCTACTTGTCTACTCGCCAAGAGTGATGCAAACCAAAAACCAAAATTGGTTGCTTTCAAAGTAAAGATTGTGACTTTGGTGGTTGCAGCAGTAAGGGACGGCTTTTACTTGGTGAAAGTTTATGTTGCACTTTCTGATGTTTTCATTATTGCACTCATTTCACGGGGAGCTGCTCAGCCAATCAAATCATTTAGTAAGAGTAATTTCGCGAATGTGAAAATGCAGCGTGAAGATGTAGACGTTTACTGAAAAGCTTTTTATTTTTGAAGACAAGACTTATTTTACTTGAAATGAAAAAATAAGATATGAGATATTATTGTTTTATTATTAATAATAAATAATAACAATAAAAATAGGTGAAATATTTAATTGAGTTGAATAGTTTTTTTTTGTTCTTTTACTTGACAACTGTTAGGACCTTTATGATAACTGGAACCTTCTTTAATTTGATTGTAGTGCCCCTGATCTTGATGGATAAATAGGAAAATATGTGTATTTGATTTGAGGCTGATGATGTTTATTTTCATCTTGGAAACAGACATTATATTGAATATGCAAAGTTTTTATTTTACACTGAAGCAAAACTGTTTGTGTGAGATCTGACATCTTTGTTTTAGGGTCAAATTGAGGTCAAAAGAGAAGTGAGCGAAGGCAAAGAGCAACAACCGTGTTCTTTGTTCTGCTATGAGGTTCTGGAAACTTTGCTCACTCTCAAACTAACCGATAAACTTGGAGGTGATATGGGTCGACTCGGCTTGGAGCCGCCCGATCGGGCCTTGCCTTTAGGTATTTGTTGTTTTTTTACACCGAATGCTTTCATTGCGATTTGTAAATAAAGTGGCTTCAGCTCATTCCACAGCCGCCTCCGTGTGGATTGGCATCGCATCAAAGAGTTATGCATCTCCACGATGTGGATTAGTTTTGTATTTTTTTATTTTTTACAAAGACGAGAAGGAATAGTTTGAAAGTTGAACATTGTTTTATTCATGTAGCTTCCAGACGCAGACAGGAGGCTACTGGAGGCTACCGGAGGCTCTGTGGCATGGCGGGAAGTCAAGCGAGGAGAGATAAGGGCTGTATGGAGCAGCGGGAGAGCATCAGTTGGGGGAGAAATAGTTGAACAGTAACCGCAGGACACACCGCCGGAGACAAATATTCCATCAGAAAAGTTCCCCGATGCAGGCGGGAGGAAACTGAGTGCTTGTGAACGCGCCCCGTGCTCAGTTTGTCTTTGCCTTGCCTTGACACGGCGAGCTGGCAAATATGTGTTTTCCTCCGCGGTGATTGGAGATGACTTTCACCGCCTCGAATAAATCATGGCGGCATCTGAAAAGCAAATATCTGTTGCTCAGCTTATTGACAATGCAGAGACACTGGAGACTAAATAAAGAGAAAAACAGGGAGGAAACGAAGGCGGCCGCCCAATCATGACGCCTGCTTAAGACCTCATTGCTTCCGAGTGCTACTTTACTGTTGCAGTATTTTGACTGAAATCTTAATGCAATGAGGATTAAAAGGATTACAACATAATCTTGAATAATCCAAAGTGCCACGGACGGAGGAGCGCTTGTAATAACGCCGTAAAGCCCGTCCAGAGGTCTGACAACATTGTCAGTCACAGCGGGGATTAAATATTTGCGGGAAAAACTTTCGACTAATGCCCGCAAACCATCGCCGGTGGAGAAAAGCGCTGGGGCCAGAAGGCAATTTAGTAATTTAAGAGACATATAGCACCTCGATAAGTGCTGGCCAGCCCGCTGCCAGGACAAAGCCCAGGCAGACGAGGGGGAGACAGGCTTTTTAAGCAGATTTACTCCCCCAATTTTTGTTTTTGATCAATGCTCGGGCAGGTTCATTACACATGTAAAGCACGGGAGAGCGAGGAGGAGGGGCTGAGGTTTGAGGAATGAAAATGTTCTCACAACCACGAATCAATTCTTATTAGGTTTACCGAAATGCCATCAACATGTCCATTAGCTTTTCCATTAATTTATATTTTTCTCCTCAGGAGCAGGGCTTCCTTGTATATTTTAAGGATTATGTAAAGCATCACCAGAAATTATCTTTTTGAGCTGAATAACCCACATTCATCGATGTGAACCTGCCTTTAATTACAACCCTTCACTCAATAACGCTAAAATCTGTTTGGGAGGCACATTAGTGGGATTTGATGCAGAACTTGCCTGGATGCGCCCTGAAATTCATGCCGGTTGATTGAAGTCGTATTGACGCTTAACTCCTCTCCAACAAACCCTTAATTTAACTGAATGAATATAAATTGAGTGCAAGAAAAGCTTTTGGAAACAGAATCTACATTAAGTGTGGAGGAATCTGTCTCGGTGAAGAAGAAGAAGATGCAGAGACACTGAAATAGTGACAGCACAAGAAAAGAGACCGGACAACAAAAAAGGCCGACTGTCCATCACTTTATGGTATACTGTGTATGATTAATCTGCTTTATACAGAGTTGTGTGCAGGCAGCAGCAAACTGTGGATGCTGCTGCTGAAGTGGATGATGAGGAGGAGGAACTGTGCATCCAATCTGTCATTTTGTGTTGGTCCTGTCTAGTGGATGAAAATGAAAAGAAATTTAAAAAAATAATGAAAAAGTATTCAGGCTTGCATTTTAAAGGGAAACATCTGGATACATTTGACTTTTTCATACATGATCAGACCATATGTGACTGATAGTATTGCCTTAAAGGACCTTTTATTTGGAAAAATACCAAAAATCAATGTAAATTTAAAAAATAATAATAATAGAAAACTGCAAAGTATTAGCTCATTTTGAATTTAATGGCAGCGATGTTGGGATAGGACCATGTTTACCACTGTGCAGACCCCTCTTCTTTTAACAAGCACTCTTCTTTATAGAATTGCTTTAATTCAGTCAGAAAATTGGTTTGCAATCCCTTCATAACAACTTTCTACATGACAATTTAAAAATATACACATACCAATTTAGATTATATTTAGGTGTTATTAGTTAATTTCTGGTGGTTGGTGTCTTTAGCCAGTCTGCTGTTTCAAGTGACTGAACTGGACCACTTGACCGTGGTTGCGCAGTTGGTGCCTTTTGGATCACTTCATTGGAATTATCTGATGACTAATGTGGCTTGATATGAAGTTAATTATCTTAACAGAGAGTAGAAAAAGACCAAACTTCAGTTTTTGGGGTTGTTAGTTGATCTTTACAGCACTGTGCATTTTTACAGTTTATGGATTTTGCTTGCTAACAATGCAAGCTACTGTTAGCTAATAGCATAGCGCACCACCTGTTAAAATATTATCACTTTTGGCTCCAAAAGACCAACATGTCGGCTAAAATGCCAAATTAGAGTGATTTCGTTTAAATTTCCAAACTGAAAAATTCGCTTTTGTAGATGAATTTTATGCTTAACTATTTTTCTGATGTTCAGAGAATTCCAATGTGCCGGCTCAAGTTTGGGTTTAAAAACCTGAATTCGGTTTATTGTTTGCCTAATAAAAAATAAGAAATTTTTTAATTTGTTGGGAGAAGGGAGCCGGAGATCGACAGACGGATTGGGGCTGCAGCTGCAGCACCGGTCCGTCGTGGTGAAGAGGGAGCTGATTGTAAAAGCGAAGCTCTCAATTTACCAGTCGATCTACGTCCCTACCCTCACCTATGGCCACGAGCTGTGGGTAGTGACCGAAAGGACGAGATCGCGGATACAAGCGGCAGAAATGAGCTTCCTCCGAAGGGTGGCTGGCCTCTCCCTTAGAGATAGGGTGAGAAGTTCGGCCATCCGGGAGGGGCTCAGAGTAGAGCCGCTGCTGCTCCACATCGAAAGGAGCCAGCTGAGATGGTTTGGGCATCTGACAAGGATGCCCCCTGGGCGCCTCCTGGGTGAGGTGTTCCAGGCATGTCCCACCGGGAGGAGGCCCCGGGGCAGACCCAGGACACGCTGGAGAGATTATATCTCTCGGCTGGCCTGGGAACGCCTTGGTGTTCCCCCGGACAAGCTGGAGGAGGTGGCTGGGGAGAGGGAGGTCTGGGCCTCTTTGCTTAGGCTGCTGCCCCCGCGACCCGGCCCCGGATAAAGCGGATGAAGATGGATGGATGGATGGAAATTTGTTAATCACTGTAACACAAATAAATGACAAAGTAATGCACTATAACATGCTAACAATTTGTATAATTCCTATTCGAATTAACAATTATCTTCATTATAAAAAAGGAAGATTTTTTATGGAACAAGTTTACAGTTTTACAGATTTAGTCACAAAGAGCTGTGCAACAAAGTAAATAAAACTAGGAATAATTACAGCTAAATATAATGAATTCTGTTAATAGCAGTACGAAACCATATGTAAATATTGCAGTAAAAACTTTGAGTGACTGGAGTCAGAAAAAAGGCTCGTGGAGGTATTGGTTTTAACTTTCTTAACACTTTTATTCTCTCTTTTTTTTAACTAAATGTTTCCTACTGCTCCACATTCACTCTGTATTATTCCACAAGGTCAAGACAAAGGCTCCCTGCTTTAATACACAACATAAAATTAGCAGTATGTTCATTTAAAAAATTCAAGTGTGTAATAAAAAAACGCTTCTTTTTGTGTTTTTTAAAGTTAAATACGAGTCGATCTCTTTGTGTAGTAACTTTAGAAATGAGAGGTCACGGCGAGAGTCAACCACGCTTCTCCAAACAGCCGCAAGTTTAAATATTTCACTTGTGAAATTCAAAGCTGCTGTCAGTCAGCCGCACGTCTTGGCCTTTCTAGTGTTTATCCGGAACGTTTTGTTCTTCATGTCAATGAGGACATAGTCCTCGGCTCAACCTACTGCTGCCCAGCTGCCCTTGGGCAAGACATTTGACCCTCAGACTGCTGTATGTCCGACCAGTGGAGGACTGGCCAGCTTCCAGTTTGAATATACTGTATGAGATGAAAATTCCAATGCACTTTCTCTGCCCTCAGATGATTTGATGCCTTCAAAAAAACCCCACTGTACTTTCCTCACTTTTTAATGTATTAGTGCCTCACACTTCATCTTATATGCTGAACTGTTTGGTCTTTTCTGGCTCTTTTACTTAGACATGTACATGTCTAAGTACATGTACATATAGTGTTTTACTTATTGATTACAGCTGCCTGTTCACCCTTTTTGTGTTCGACTAAACTCTAGTTTATTATTTAATCTTTTACATGAGAGAAAACTCAGGATGACACCTCTACAAACTTTGTACGAGGGACTGATTTTAGTTTGTGGGCCACATACACCTGAACTGGAACCACTGCACAATAACTTACCGTTCCTCTAATGTTAAGTAGAAATAAATGACTGTGAGAGTGCTTATTTCCTTTTTGAAGATCACAGCTGTGGCTTTGAAGAAATTTCTTAAAGGTTATTGGCAGCAACTTCAAAAGAGTTTGTGAAGGTCACACTGCAGTGAGACACATTTAAACAGGTTCCATATAAAATTGCTTAAATCTCCAAAACGTTTCTACTTGACCTCCTCAGAATCAGCTGATCTTTTCTGCACAGTAAGTTTAGCATATTTGATGAAGTCGTGTGGTTTTAGTATTTGCCCCCTTCCTGATTTCTTCGTTTTTTGCATATTGTTCACACTTACATGTTTCAGCCCATCAAACAAATTTTAACATTAGGACATTCAAAGCTCTTCTACGGATGTTGGCCGCATTTTGTTCTGTTCTTTGTTAAGATGATGCCACACTGCTTCCTGACACTTCTTCCTTTGTCCTCCACTTGTCCAGTTTTCTCAGATTTTTAAGGACACCCTGCACAGCAGGCTGAGATATCACAAGTTTCCGGTAATAGCTCTTTGAGAATCACCTTGCTGGTACATAAATACTATTTTATGTCTGTCAAACTTTTATTTCTTTATATTTTCCTGCATTACATTTCCTTCATACAAGAAATTGGAACAAAAGATGTGTTTTGTGATAGGCAGCTAGTACCTAAGTGCCTATATACAATTTTAAATGAATTCTTTGCTAAGTTGTCTGTTATGTGTAGTCACAACATTGATTCATCCCTTGAGTCTTTTTTAAATGCTTAAATGACTCATAGGTCAGTGTTAAGTGGCGTGACAAACTAACATTCCTCTGGAAATGGTCAGGTACACAGACTGGACTAAAAATGAGTGAAAAGCAGCCAGTGTTCAAAGAAAAACGTCAAAAGACCTTCAGAAAGCCTGGAGAACTTACTCAAGAGCACTTTAATAATTAAAACAAAGTCTGCCTCCTTGGAAACAAAATATAAAGAAATGACAGGTGGCTCAACACTTTTGCACAGTACTTTATATATGTCAATTAGTTTATACCATTATCCTCCACAGGCCAATGTCTAGATGTATTGTATTAGTGTTACTATAGTTGCTATAGGTTGGATATAATGTTTGTACTCTGTGCACATTATTTGATGTCTGGGCCTTATTTATGAGCTCTGAATATCATTTGAGGATAAGATAGTTAAGTCTATTGGAAAACACCTTAAAAAAATCCTACCTGTTTACTGCTACTTTGTGGTGTGTTATGAACCATTTGCCATATGCTTTTTTTTAATTGAATTTAATTGTTTGAAATAGAAGAAGTAGGGTTGCATGTAGTGCTTTTGCATTGTGCCTCTTTTAAATGGTTTCTCACAAGCTAAATGAGTCCAGAGTCGTCCTCCTCTAATCTCACCCACAGTGCTGCCACCCAGTGCAGACAGCAGGAGAAGCAGCCAGTCACTTTCTGCCACGGAAACAGATAACAGCCTGGACATGTGTTTTAGTTAGCAACAAGAAGACTGTTTTATAAGCAGGCACTTTACACCAGCTCCTCATTTCTCTGTGAAAAGGAGGGGAAAAAGCTGCCAGGTGGTACAGACAGTTTATTTTTTTTTCTGCCTATAAGCCATAATGAGGTTGTGCCCCAGGGAATCAGTCGAGCGGAATGTTATTAATGCCTCAAAAGAGGAGGAAAAAATCCTCGGCACCTTCTGCGGCCGTGGCATAAAGGCAGGAAAAGACTGTCAAACAATTAAAGTGAAGTGAATTCCCTGACATGGAAGGGGAAAGGAGAGAGAGAGGGAGAGAGAAACAAGTGGACGAGAGGAGAAAACAGCTTCCTCCAGGATGTGGAGGAGAAACGATGAGCTCAGCTTTGGTTTAATCAGTAGTGTGAAAACTATCTACTGACCTGAATGTTTTTTCCACAGCGAGTGCACAAGTGGCGAGTTCACATCAAGTAGGCCGAGGGATCATTACTGTACATTTAACTCTGCATTCAGCTGTCTCTAATCAGCCAGCCTCGATATCTGACTCATAACACACCTCCTACTGAGAGGCAAGTTTTTACTGATGTTAGCTGAAAGACGATTAAGATGAGCTCCAGCCAACAAAATGGTGAACATGGATTTATATTCCGCTGCACAATTTGGACGCATCTTCAACAGTTAATGGTTAAGTTTTCTTTCCTCTTTATGTTTAAGAATTACCAGAAACATGAATAAATGTCAGCTTTTTCTCTCTACCCGGGCTTCCTGTGTGCTTCTTTACTATTAAACAAGGGTCGAGTCCCACAAAAATGAAGTTGAAAGGGACAGATAGTCATGAGTCAAAAGAACCAAACCACAAATAAAACTGAATACATCAAAAATGTTATGACTTCATTTGCTATGATCTATAGGTTGCTGATTAACAGATAATGTAATATAAGGTATTGTTACTCTTTAATATTTTAGATTTAGTTACAGCTGGAAAGAGCTGGATGTTGAAGGTGGGTTGCAAAGTGGCTTGCAGAAACAGCAATTGTAGACTGGTTGAAGTAGCTTAAGTTTAACATGCTATATGTTAGATTTACCAAAAGGTAGATGTGATGTCATATTCACATTACACAAATGTTGTCCACCACTGGACGCAATATAGCGGTTAGTTGTTAGGGAAACATGTATTCCCCGACTGGCTAGCAGTGGTTCCTGGAAGTTTTTGACTGTTGCTGAGGGAAATTGGTAGCTTTGGTGCTAGCAGGTTGCCAGGATTGCCTGTAGTTTAGTGTTTAGTGTATTTCACACTAACTACTAGTGAATAACTTAAAAAGAGTGCAACGTATACCAGAAATCAAGAAGTTTCACCTTCAAAATAAAAGTTGTGCCTCAGCACTGCAGCCAACATGTTTCAAAGGTTGCAACTTTGATTCTGAAGGCGAACTGTCTCCATTTCCGTTTGTGTTGCACTTTTCATGATTTCACTATAGCTCAGAGAGAAGGTGGACCATGTCTGAAGAAAAGGCCAGCACTTCCATTCAAGCTACGACTGCAACAACATGCTAATGACAAAAGGAATCACGAGAATGTTTTTACCAATACACATTTTTAACTAGCAACAGGTGGTTGCCAAGGGGTAAGTGATTGGTCCATAGGCCTGGTTCATGGAAGTCACTTTTTCAGTTTGTGGTTGGTTGTGGAATACTTTTTCTTTTCCTCCAAAACCAGCGATTACTAGTTGGTCTTGTATCGGTCTCTAGGGCTGTGTGACTGAGGCCTCATTCAATACACTGTCAACATGATTCTCACATCTCCAAGATGGTTGACAAGGTAACGTTGATTGCTTATTGATCACATGTCAGTAAATCTTCAATTCCATAATTAAATGGTAACATTTAGCCAGTATTAAAATGGAAGTCTACCATTGTCTTATGCTCTACAATGCATCTGCCCAGTTGTATGTAAAGCAATTAGAATCATCCCGTCTGCAACATTAAACTGATAAACTAGTAAATAATACAATAAATATGACCTATCGTTCTGCATATTGCATATGCATATACTTTAAGAGTAATTTAATGCTTAGATTTTTGTACTATAATCAATAGGAGTGTGACTTTCAGTTGACTGAGCTCTTTAAAAAACAGTTATCTGATACACATGTCCAGCTCCTTTCCAGTGTTCCCTCTTCTATGCTACATTTTTTTAACGTTAGTTTTTTGGGGGACATTTTTGCATTTATTGGATAGTGAAGCCGTGAAGATTGACATAAAAGTGGGCAGGCTCAAACCTGGACTGCTGCACTCCAGCCAAGTGGTTAATGATCACGTGTTCAAAACACAGAAGATGCAAAAACTACTATCAAACAATAGCAACTATTACATTGCTTGGCTCCAAAATTCTCATTCCCACGGCTAATATGAAAAAAGAAATAAAGTAATTCTGGGAGTTTTGCTAACTTTTCACCTCTCCTCTTGTTAAAACTCTGCATTAATGCTGTTTAAAATGACAGGACAGGCAACTGATGTCTTGCTCAGCGGCACCAAGGACATATTTCATTTCCCCTTCAATGAAATGCTGGCTTTTGAAATCCAATCTTCTCTCGAGTCCCCGTAGGCCGTGTTGGTGCCACAGAGCTACAATACAGAGGTGTGTGACACACTTTCATCTTCATTCAAAGAAGCCCTCATGGCCCTGATTTAATTTGCTTAGTTACATCCTCCATTGTTTCTCCTGATGTGTCATCCTCGGCGGAAGGCGCTGTCACCGTCAAAGCTCGCCGCCCCGGTGGGTCGGGACCTAGCGAACGCTGCGCCTCATTGTCTGTCCTCACCTTTGTGTCTTTGTGTAGCGTCGATCTGGTGGGTCGCTCAGATGTGACCCGCTCTGGCTCATCAGGGGAAACACTGCTCAACAAACGCAGTTCCCACAGGAAGTGGAGAAGGGACAAAAAAGATAGAGGGGAAGCATGTCAAACAAGGAGAGGTGAGCGCCTGTGACATTTCCAGCAGCACGATGAAGTGCAGCTGGTGGTGGATTTATAAGAACTCTTCCACATGTTCATATCATGTTGAATTTGATATGATGTGTCTGTTATCGCTTTATCCTGCTTATTGTCAGAGTTCAGGAGTACGTTTCACATCTGGAAGCTGAGTGATATCTTCTGTCAGTGTAGGCTAAAAAGAGGGACCGCCTCATTGTGACGTCCCTTTTCAGATTGTTTCAATCAAAACAAACACTGTAAATGGTTTTTTGGGCCATCGTCATCGGGGGCCGGGGACACAAAGAGGGTTCAAGGTGTTGATGATCAGTGTGTCCTACAGTTCACATTAGTCCTCACAGCTAGCTCAGTCCTTCATCTCTGCACAAGCCAAGTGAGTCACAACTAAGAGGAGATTTTGATATTTATCTGCTCAAACATGGCTTTCTGGCAAACTACTCTTCATTTGAAGGCTATCCTTAAGACTTTGATGTGACAGCACTATCAGTATTTCATATTTTCTATTTAATAGAGCACCTTTGTTAGTGTAATTTCTTTTGTGTATAATTTTTAAATATGTTTTTGTTAGTTTTTATTTTATTGAGATTTTATTTACTACATTCATCACTTATTTTATTAGATTTTTAAATTTTTACCATGTTATTTTTCATGTTTTGGTTGATGTAACAGTCATTTCCCAACCTGGGAATAGATAAAGGTTAGTATAAAAAAAAAGTACTCCTTATCTTATAGCCAAGTTACTGCTAGCTGCTATCCAGTTGTGTTGTCTCATATCTCTTGGCCAGATTTACAGACAGTGATTAAACTGCTACATGATTTATTGTTAAATAAATCAATAATAATTTGTATCATAAGTTACATTTGCAAATATACAGTATATACAATATACACCCTACTTTTCAGTTATTTATTTGTAAAAAATGTTTGGAATCACGTATGATTTTCATCCACTTCTCACGTGTACGCCACTTTGTATTGGTCTTTCACGTGGAATTCTAATAAAATTGATTCATGTTTATGGCTGTAATAAGACAAAATGTGGAAAAGTTCAAGGGGGCCGAATACTTTTGCAAGCCGCTGTAGTAGTTTGGTAAACTAGCTGATTTTTTGCTAGAACATTAGCTAACAAGAAAGCTACTTAGCTAGTTAACAGTTGATAAGTATCGACAAGTTTTTGTTATTTTCCCTATCTTTTTATCTTACTTTAAATATTTCTCATTGTTAGCTGACAAAGTAATTTGAAAACACTTTTCTATTTTATCATGCATAACTGATAATTTGAACAGAAAGTGGTCAAATTGGGACATTACAAATTAGCAGCAGTTACCAGCGTTTATAGCTCAACAAGTGAACTGCTTATTTCTTCCTAGACTACATTTTAGTAGATGCTGCCAAACAGAGCTAGCTTTTGCGGGAAAATAACCAAACTAACATTAGCTGTATATTTAATCCTAACATTTTTGTGCAGTACTTTAAAAGTTACATTTTAACCGAGTGAAAAGCAGGATATATTACTGGTATTTATCATCCATAAAATCACCATAATCTTTATTAGTGTCAGTGACACACATTTCTAAGCTAAAATTAACTTGCTAGCATTGCTCGCCACTGGTGGTGCAGGGAAGCCATACATTGTCAATTAAAAACAAAACTAAATATATAAAAAGTCAGTATAAAAGATTTTTAAATACTAAATAATTCCAACAACTTTGAAACCACTGAGGAGAAAAGCTGTGGATGTGGTTGCTATGATCTTTATGAGGAGTAACCTTTTTACAGTGATGGAAAGACTGAAAAATTATTAGCTTGACAGGCGTTTCAGCAAAAAATAAAATGAAATTAAATACTGGTTGCATTTACATGCGATGCCATGTTTGTTCCACCAGCACAGCCAACATAGATTTAGAGATGGTTATTAGCATCAATTAGAATGCTTCCAATCAGACGTAAATTCCCAGACAATGCGACCAGATAAAGATCACATATTGGCGTTTAATTGTGGCACAGATAATGTGGGGCTGCTTTAAATAAAAAAATGTTTTGTCTTTGCTAATTGGGCCACAGAGGACAATGAGCTCATTTAGAATTAAGATTGAAGTGAAGGTGGGGAATTATGTATATGTGCCACACCAGAAGACAACTATAGACACAGACAGACCATGAGATGAAGCCAAAAGAAGAAAGCTACGTTGTGTAGTGCGACTTGGGGACCATATATTTTTGGGGCTTCCAGTGTAGTGAGTGGTTATCAAGGGCAAGACTTCCCATCCCATGGACTGGTTTAAAACTGCTGATTTATTATAAACTACTACACTTTCTCACAATAGTTTTTAAACATAAATAGACATAAAATTCTTTAATTTCCCAACACTGACATCCCATCAGTGTGCTCTCACGTCCACGATATTAATATTTTCCATTTTCAAAAAGCAAAAGAGGTCTGCATTAGGAGGTTGGAGCGTAGTGGTAGAGCCTTTCACACATTTCACAAGTCATTCATATCAAAGATTAAAAAAAATCACTGGTAGAAGTTTTAAAAGGGTAATTAAGTATAAATACATTGAATGGTTAAGTTTAGGCACAAATAAATTTAGTTGGTTACGTTTACGCATTAAAACCGCATTAAGTTTATCCACTGAAAAAGGACTTGATTATGTTTAGGCGTTACATTTACACATTAAAACAACTTGGTTACATTTACACATTAAAATGAGTTTGGGTTGTAAACCACTCTTCACAGATATGTCATTATCTTGATTGTCCACTTCAAAAACACACTGTGGATCATTTTACCTCAAATCCACAAAACTTTGAACAAGATCCAAATCACAGCCGAAGAAATAAATCCAGTCTGAGTGGTGCTTTAGTCTTTGTTAAATTCTTCAAATGATTTCCAGTACTTTGTACAGTTGTAGACTTGAATAAGAAGAACATAGTCTAACTTGCAGTTTGGTAGGATTTTTGTGACCTAAACAAAGTCTCTTTGTCTCTTTTTGAATAGATTCAGGTGGTGAAGCGTTGCTCTGCAAACTGAAGTTAACAAGTGCAGCTCAAACTAGGCCAAAGACAACAGCCACTCTCCAGTGAAGTGGGTTTTGTCCTGAGCGTTCTTGTTTTCAGGATCTTTACTGGGGCCTCGATCTTCACACCCATCAGCTCTGATATGCTGACAATCCCCTCATTAATTTGAACGGTGCAGCCGGGTTTGAAAGGCGAGAACCCTTCAGCCATTTCCCTAATGGTCTGCGAGCCGGCTGACCGGGGCACAGCCGAGTGCTTGCCTTTGCGGCGGCAGCGGTTGTGATGGTTGGGTTGCAGCTGGGATGGTGTTAGAGGTCCTTTCAGTGTGAGCTGAGCAGCCATGATGGCTAACCACCACACCAGAGGCCTCCTTTGTTTCTCTTTCCCCCCTCCTCACCCCAACACTTTACAAACAGCTAAGCCTGTCACAATCCGACATCAGGGTTCAGTGGTCTGTCAACATTTACCAGCAGATAAAGACAGAGAGGGGAAATTCTCAGCCCTGGAGAGAGCATCGCACCGTCCACCCAGTGTGTGTTTCAGGGAGAAAGAGTGTGTGAAAAGATTCAGAGCGAGTACTTATTTGCCCTTTTTTTTTCCCAGTGACAGCAGCCAAACAGAAAACACTCATGCGGGGAAGAAAACGGCATGAGTACATTAGAGAAACCCGCCGCCTCCCCGCCAACCCCATTTGATGAATAGTGACGATGGAAAGCTCTGACAAATAGGACTCGATCCAGCTTCCCCTGGGCTCTCACCGAGCTGCAGGCTCGCTCGCCGGCCCGTGGGCCTGTTGCTCCGTTTGGAGGAGAAGGAGGGCTATCACGAACCTCGCCGGGCTTAGATGTGTGTGAGACGAGAAGCCAGGGCAAAGATTTGGGATTTGGTGCTGCGGCGCCCGTCGAGGATGCCCAGACTAATAAACAACGTGGGGATTTGACAGCACAAAACAAACGGCTGCTCTTTGAAACACTCGGGGTGTGAGGGCGCAGCATCGAGGGGTATTTTCATTCATTTCCAGCTAATGATCCACCTACAAGAATATGTTTTTCCTCTTTTGACTGTTTGCTGGAATATTGCTTTACTAATTGGGCCACAGATGACAAAGACCTCTAAAAAGTTTCTCTGAAGTTTGTCAAGCAAAATACAAATATCTGTTTCAAACAGTGCACTTTACACCGATGCCCCACTGTCAGGGCTTTAAGAATAATTCAAGGGGAACTGGTCGTAATTAGGTTGCGCTGAATGAAGGTAGAGCATTAAAATGTGACATTTCACTGATCGCTATAAGGAACTTTCTCCTTAGAGGCTGGAGTTGGCTTGAAGGTGCCTGATTTGAAAACTTTACCTTAGAAACCAAAAGAAAACACAACAAACAAGGCTCATTATAAAAAAGGAAGCCTTCATCTTGTATAAAACATGTATAAAAAACACACAAAACAAAGACTGTAGGAACAGGAAAACGTCTAAAAGTATGGACACCCATACTCCGTACACCCTTTGTGTTTTTACTTTTATAGATAGGGAATTTTATGTTCCTTGGAATCCAAAGTAACTAAATTAAGATGAGAGACAAAAATATGTGGCCACAGCTATCTTTTTACATCTGAATGTGACAGAAACAGTCTTCCAGTTTGATGCAGAACAGTTTACTGCTCCAGATCCTCTTGGTACCAAATAGACCTAAAAAGCTTAAGGGAGGAAACAAACAGCGACGTACAAACTGTCCTCTTTATCTTCAGTTAAGAGACAACATCCCCTTTCATATTATGGTCTCGTGTTTTGAAGCCCCGTCTTTGTGGATGGAACTAGAAGTGACCATATTTAGATGAACAATTGAAGTATGTTATAACAATCCATGTTTTTTATAGTAGTTGTAATGGGGGCAACTATCCATAACGACCAAAACCTTTTACTGTAACAGCCTGAAAACATGTTTGTTTCTGCTGGAAATTTAGACATTTTCAAATGGGAGTCTATTGGGAATTAATCAGTTTTGGAGGCAGCCTCAAGTGGCCACTAGAGGAACTGCAGCTGATGAACTGGAAGGTCAAACGTCAAGCACACAGCTATAACCTTTGATTATCAGTGTAATTATGAATGAGAAATATTTCAAAATAGTCATTACTATATTTGACTCTCAAGCTATCCCTCTGACAGATATGCAGTGAGTGGAAAAACAAATAATGAGATTCACCTACAACAGAAACATTGATTAAATCCTTCAGTACCTGCAAGTTCCCTCTGGCAGCCAATCAGATGTAAGTGGGTCAGAAGTTGGACCCTGCCTCCTGTAGGGCAGCAAAAGACGCAAACAGAGAAAAAAACTTATTTTATAGTTTTGAAAGACCAAAAAAAATTCTGGCAAACAAGATAAATGTTTGATTTTAAAGCACTTGCTAAGGTCAGTATCAATAAAGCTGAGCTGAATTTGAATAAAAGCAATCAGACACATTTACCAAACAAGAATCGAGTCTCAGGTATGTTATCATACAGACTATGCAGTATATTCTATAATATACATGCTTAATATCACATGGAGCCTACTGTCTGTCTGAGACTGACTTGCTTAAATATTTAACTTCAGCTTTGAAGTGAGCATTTTTTCATTTGTAATAACTGCTGTTTTCTTTAATCCATTATTACCAGCAGCAAAAGCTATTCTGCTGCATTTTTAAATAAATATAACAAATCTAAAAACATCTGACAGCATCTCAGAGAAATACGAAATGAACAAAAGAAGCGTCCAACGCTGCTGCATAGGCAGGCAAAGTGACAGTTTTAATAATAGAGTGACGTTTGCATTTTACATCAGAGACAGGGCTTCGTCTAATGGTTCTGCTTTTGATGTGACGCACAGAAGAACACGCTGGTCACCCGCTCGTTCTCTAGTTTCAGGACAGATTAGAAGTTCAGCTGTTGCTTCAGGAGGAGCCTCCTTAAACTATAGGCATTAGGAATGCGATGTTGGTCTGTTACCAGAAGAAGAATGGGAACACTTGATTATCACAGTGTAACACAAAACCAGTTAAACTTTAGAGATATCAATGCGTCACGTTAGGAAACAGAAACCACTCCGAGTCCATTTCACCTGCTTTGGTGCGAAAGAAAAGGGCAGCAGGTGCACTGAAGACGCAACAACGAGTCGAGGGAATGGTGCAGCGGTTGCTCTTACAGGTAAATAAATTTAAATGTCCCTGTGCATACTGTACTCCAGCAAAATATATACATACATGAATACCTAAATATCCAATAATAGCATACTGGAAGCATCAGGAAAAGGTTTAAAATTAGCTTAAAAAACTTTACCCTGATGGAAACATTCAGAACTAAAGGACACAGACGGTCCTGATTATGACTGCGTATTTCCCCCAAGATAATGGATGAATATAGCCTATTTTACCATAGTGACACAGTCCAAAGGAAGAAAGCGGGAGGAACAAAGACAGCAGCCGAGCTGTAAGTAAAGACATTCTGTTGGTGGTGAAAGGAGGACAATGTTTGCCCTTTAACGTGTAGATTATTGCTGATTTTAAGGGCACCGTTTCGTTTCCTAAATGTCATGTCAAGTGTCAGAGTGGAGCTCCTCACGCACTTACACTGCTCAGAGGAGGCATGTGAGGTGCAGGTCCCATGATCCAAGTCGTCTTCGCCATCATCTCCTGGTTTCCACATATGTGTCACCTGTCGGTCCAATTACAGTCGTCCACGGGGCGGGCGATCCGTCCTGACTGCAGAAGACAAAAAGGCATCAGTCATCGGCTATTTGCCGCGGTGTCACGGTCGCTTCGATGTCACGGAGCTGACGTGACTGAGGCCTGGTTCCTCTACCCTGCAGCCAGAAGGAGACAGAGAGTATCAGCGGTGGGTTAATGGTTTACTCAAACATACAGGTTGATCTGACTGCTGGTGAGAGCGTGGCAACAGTGCTTCAGTTACAGAGCTTTGCTACATCAGGTGTCCATCAGTTATTCAATTCTACAAGAAGAACGGTGATGAGCAAACATTTCATGATCACTTAGAAAGAAAATTATGTTGATTAAGTCAGGCAGAGTGTGAGATAGAAAGGAAAACTGTCTCGCTCCACAAAAGATCTGCTAATAAAATTCTCCAGAGGACTACCCTAGGATGCTTATAGTCCTGTATTAAATTCACAATCATTTTCAGTTGTAGCTTTAATGTTTCAGATAGATTCTGATGAATGAAGAATATCTGTAATCTTTCAGCTACCTGCATTCCTGGGTTCTGTCAGCTACTAATCTATAAAACTGTGGTCTTAGCATCTCAGGCTTTAATACATGTGACCCACTTCCTCGCCATCTCCACCTCATACTGGCTTTATAGAGATGCTCATCCAAGTCTCCACCAGGTTCACCTCTGCCACCACCGGAGTCTAGACGTCAGTGGCTCCTGTCCTACTACCCACCGGAGATTTATGTAGCTTTAGATTTATGTAGCTTCATTAAAGTCTGATGATAGCTGTGGCCAAACAGTTTATTAA